>NC_056450.1:20708400-20925900 GCF_018296145.1 Oncorhynchus tshawytscha | reverse complement strand
GGTTACAGATTATTTTTACAGATATAACTTGAATACAAGGAACATCATCTCCCACACTTATATTAAGGGGTTCTCAACCGTAATTTTCTATTAGTTAATTCTACAAAACTCACCCCAACAGCTTTCAGCACTGTCACCAGCGCCGCTAGAAGCAGCACGGCACATTACGTAGTGATCTAAGTGGAGTCCTACCGCGAGATTTCATATGACAGCGGTACAGGAGAAAACGTTGGAATTCATGTTTTTTGGGGTTTGTTCAAGAGCCAAACACCAGAGCCCAAGTTGAATGGATCAAATCAAACATATTTTTGTTTACATGCGCCGAATTACAGCAGACTTTACCGTGAAATGCTTACTTACGAACCCTTTCCCAACAATGCAGAGTTAAAAAGTAAGAAAATGATCTAATAAAAATAAACAATAGTAACACAATAAATAACAATAACGAGGTTATATACTAGGACTACCGGTACTGAGTCAATGTACAAGGGGTACGAGGTAGTTGAGGTAATATGTACACATGTAGGTAAGGGTAAAAGTGACTCGGCAATCAGGATAGATAAGAAACAGAGTAGCAGCAGCGTGTGTGTGTGTGTGTGTGTGTGTGTGTGTGTGTGTGTGTGTGTGTGGCGTCAATATGCATATGTGTGTGTTGGAGTGTCAGTGTAAGTATCTGTGAGTGTATGGGTAGACTAGAGTCCAGTGAGTGTGCATAGTCAGTGCAAAAAATAGTAAATGGGGCCAATATGTGACATCAGGGTCAACATTTCAAAATGGTTTGATATACATTTAAATGTGATTTTCTTGCAGCTCATTAAAGGAATACGAGTCTAGATAGGCACAATGAGACCATAACTCCTAGCAACATCAAAACATTTACATGTCATTCAAAATGTCGCATGAAACATGGACCATGCATGTTTCTTTGTCATGCCCAGTAGCCAGGTCTGTTTGTGCTTTAGTCAACTTATCTATCATGTATAGCCATGCTAAACATTCCACAAGAATGTAAAAGACAAGAAACAGCATTTCTATATTTTGTAATAGTTAATATTGTAATTTAGTACAAGAATATAATACAATGGGTTCTGTCAACAAAATCATTGATAATTATTAATAATAACAATAACCAATAATTAAATCTTTATAATCAGTAAACTTTTCAAGCTGTGTGTGTGTGTGTGTGTGTGTGTGTGTGTGTGTGTGTGTGTGTGTGTGTGTGAACTAGACATCACATTCATCACACTCTGAGAATGCGCCCTAGTAGTCTGTCTGGCCCAGCAGCCTTGCCAGTATCTGCTGGCCACAGAGAGCGAGACAGTCTGGGACAGCGGGGGCTGTCATGCCTAGCTCAGTGTTGTTTGCCTTGAGGCAAGCATAGAAGGCATACAGCTCATCTTGGAAGGTGGCATCACTGGGAAACTCACGGCTGGGTTTCCCTTTTTAATTCATAATAGTCTGCAAGTCCTGCCACAAACGATGAGCATTGTAGCCGGTGTAGCAGGATCTTAATCCTATATCGACCTTTTCCATGTTTTAATGTCTTGTCGGAGGTCGTAGCAGGCTTTCTTGTAAGTGTCCATTTCCTGTTCCTTGAATGTGGTAGCTCTAGCCTTTAGCCCGGTGCTCAATGTTCCGTACTGTGCGCATCACTCAGTTTTGGCTTCTAAACAGGAAGCAGGAGGATGGAGTCATGGTCTGATTTGCCGAAGGGAGGGCGATGGAGGGCCTTTTATGCATTTTGTGGGTAGAACAAAAGTGGTCCAGAGTGTTAGCGCCTCTCGTGGCGCAGGAGAGATGTTGGTAAAAGTGGATTAAAATGCATTTCAGTCTCCCCGCATTGTCTCCGTCTACTAGAAAAGCTGTGTGTGCGTATTCTTGTTTGTTTATTGCCCTGTACAAAAGGGGACCATCACATTCTCCCAGAAGTTTGGTTGGTGTGTAAAACCCATGAAATCAGATAAGCAAAAATATGTGATGTGTCTGCACTCAAAAATATGTTGCATAAAGCTTACCTTATTTATTTTTGTATTATTTTCACTGCATCAGGGATAGCATACAGATACATTTTGTGTGTATGGTCATGTTCAACTCGTTGAGTGCCAGCTTAATTCCATTCTTGTTTTGTGGTGGCAAACCCCTCCCCTTTGGTTTTGTCTGAGTCCTCTGTCCTTTCACAATGAAGTATGAAGAAACCCCTCAAGTTTTATGTCCACACACATAAAAAATACTACAATTTACTATAGAATACTATATTATTTACTTTAGAATTTTATAGAATTATGTTGTAAACTGTAGCATACTGTAGAATACTATACTACACACTGTAGTATTCCTTGATCATACTCACATTAAGCATCTCCAATCCAAAATTAAATCTAGAATCGGCTTCTTATTTCACAACAAAGCCTCCTTCACTCATGCTGCCAAACATACCCTCGTAAAACTGACTATCCTACCGATCCTGGACTTCGGCAATGTCATTTACAAAATAGCCTCCAACACTACTCAGCAAATTGGATGTAGTCTATCACAGTGCCATCCGTTTTGTCACCAAAGCCCCATATACTACCCACCACTGCGACCTGTATGCTCTCGTTGGCTGGCCCTCGCTACATATTCGTCGCCAAACCCACTGGCTCCAGGTCATCTATAAGTCTATTCTAGGTACAGCCCCGCCTTATCTCAGCTCACTGGTCACCATAGCAACACCTACCCGTAGCACACGCTCCAGCAGGTTTATTTCACCGGTCATCCCCAAGCCAACACCTCATTTGGCCACCATTCCTTCCTGTTCTGTGCTGCCAATGACTGGAACGAATTGCAACAATCACTGAAGCTGGAGACTTATATCTCCCTCTATAACTTTAAGCATCAGCTGTCAAAGCAGCTTACCAATCACTGTACCTGTACCCAGCCCATCTGTAAATAGCACACCCAACTACCTCATTCCCATATTGTTATTTTTTAAATTTTTTGTTACTCTTTTGCACCCCAGTATCTCTACTTGCACATCATCATCTGCAAATCTGTCACTCCCGTGTTAATGCTAAATTGTAATTATTTTGACTCTATGACCTATTTATTGCCTTACCGCCCTAATCTTATGTCATTTGCACACACTCTACATGACTGTGTGTTTGTTTATCCCATGTGTAACTCTGTGTTGTTGTTTTTGTCGCACTGCTTTGCCTTATCTTGGCCAGGTCGCAGTTGTAAATGAGAATTTGTTCTCAACCTGTCACGTTCGTCGTAAGGATCGGACCAAGGCGCAGCGTGAGTAGAGTTCCACATCATTTTAATAAATTGAAACTCACTGAACAAAACAACGAACAACCAACCAAACGAATCGTGACGCTATACAAATAGTGCTGACAGGCAACCATACATAGACAAGATCCCACAACACAAATGAGGAAAATGGCCCCCCAATCAGAGACAACGATAAACAGCTGTCCCTGATTGGGAACCATATCAGGCCAACATAGACATACAAAAACCCCTAGACATACAAAAACCCTAGACATACAAAAACCCTAGATATACAAAAACTAGAGTACCCACCCTAGTCACACCCTGACCTCACCAAAATATATAGAAAAACAGAGATATCTAAGGTCAGGGCGTGACACAACCGGCCTACCTGGTTAAATAAAGGTGAAATAAAATACATTTAAAAAATGTAGTGCTTACATTGTGTTGTAGTATACTATGTAGAATACTATACACACTGTAGTATACCTCGATCACGTAGTTCTTACTTTATAATTTTTTGATTGAATGGACTACTATCTAGCTTTACTGCTAGGTTTGTCAGTGCTGTTTTGATTTGAACGTGCCATACTTGGGGAGCTCATGCCTGGGATTTCCTCTGAGGTTCCCCCTCGATAGTGCATTTCTTACTATACAATTTTGTAGGATACTTTAGAGCCGTGGTTCCCAAACTTTTTATAGTCCGGTACCCCTTCAAACATTCAACCTCCAGCTGCATACCCCCTCTAGAACCAGGGTCAGCTCACTCTCAAATGTTGTTTTTTGCCATCATTGTAAGCCTGCCACACACACACTATATGATACATTTATTAACTATAAGAATGAGTGTGAGTTTTTGTCACAACCTGGCTCGTGGGAAGTGACAAAGAGCTCTTATAGGACCAGGGCACAAATAATAATAATCAATAATTTTGCTCTTTATTTAACCATCGTACATAATAAACCTTATTTGTTCATCAAAAATTGTGAATAACTCACCACAGGTTAATGAGAAGGATGTGCTTGAAAGGATGCACACACTGTAACTCTGCAATGTTGGGTAGTATTGGAGAGAGTCTCAGTCTGTGCCTGTATTTAGTTTTCTTGCTAGTGAGGGCCGAGAATCCACTCTCACATAGGTAACTATTTGCAAAGGGCATCAGTGTCTTAACAACGTGATTTGCCAAGACAGGATACTCTGAGCGTAGCCCAATCCAAAGATCTGGCAGTAGCTTCTGATTAAATTCAATTTTCACAGAACCTCTTGTTGAAATTTCAATGAGGCTCTCTTGTTCAGATATCGATAAGTGAACTGGAAGCAGGGCATGAAAGGGATAATGAATCCAGTTGTTTGTCTCATCCGTTTTGGGAAAGTACCTGCGTAATTGCGCACCCAACTCACTCAGGTGCTTCATTATATCACATTTGACATTGTCCTTAAGCTTGAGTTCATTTGCACACAAAAAATCATACAATGATGGAAAGATGCGTGTGTTGTCCTTGTTAATGAAGACAGAGAAGAGCTCCAACTACTTAATCATAGCCTCAATTTTGTCCCACACATTGAATATAGTTGCGGAGAGTCCCTGTAATCCTAGATTCAGGTCATTCAGGCGAGAAAAAACATCACCCAGATAGGCCAGTCATGTGAGAAACTCGTCATCATGCAAGCGGTCAGACAAGTGAAAATGATGGTCAGTAAAGAAAACTGCTCGTCTCGCAATTGATAACCAGCGCACTTCTGTATGTTGTAAAAGCATTACATGGTCGCTGCCCATATCATTGCATAGTGCAGAAAATACATGAGAGTTCAGGGGCCTTGCTTTAACAAAGTTAACCATTTTCACTGTAGTGTCCAAAACGTCTTTCAAGCTGTCAGGCATTCCCTTGGCAGCAAGAGCCTCTCGGTGGATGCTGCAGTGTACCCTGGTGGCGTCGGGAGCAACTGCTTGCACGCGCGTTACCACTCCACTATGTCTCCCTGTCATGGTTTTTGCACCATCAGTACAGACACCAACATGAGCAGCAGCTACGTTTGGCTACATACTGACCGTTAGTGGAATTCCCATGAGAGAGTAACACTTAATGTGATTCGATTTTAATTATTTGACTAAGCTACCTGTATTTTACATTGTGTTGTTATTTCACTGAACACTAGATGGTTTAATTTGATTTTTGGCATTGAAATGTGGCTACTTTGGCGAGAAAAAAACTCACCCGAATGTATAGCCCCCTTGGAAAATGTAAATGGCTGTTTGAAAATGTGAATTACATTTTTAAATCTATTTTTAAAAAACATTTTTATTTGTCATACCCCGATGGCATTGCGCATACTCCAGTTTGGGAATACTTGCTAGAGAATACTATACTCCACGCTGTAGTATCCCTTGATTTGTATTTGACTATTTAAAAATTCAATCAAAATGTGGATACAATGCATTTAGAAATGTATCCAGAATAACAAAAAAAGTTACATTTCCATTGTTGTTCAAACATGTTACACATTTAAAGCAAACCCACATGAAAAAAATACAATAGTAAACCATGGTCCAAATACTGTAGTATTACTATATTTATGTACTATAAGAGTCACTAGTGCTTTTGCAGACTTTACTTTAGTATTCACTGTAGTGTTTTTGCAGACATGACTGTAGTATACTGTAGTATTTACTGTAGTGTTTATGTGTACATGGCTGTAATATACTGTAGTATTTACTGTAGTGTTTTTGATGACATGACTGTCGCATATTGCAAAAACATCTGCCAATTAGGGTTAGCTAAAATGGCACAACTATCAGATTACGCCAGTTACTGTTTAATGAGGGGAACAAGTCAACCAGAACACAAGACACACAGGTTCGTGACAGGCCACCTTTTGAGTTGGGTCAACAGTTTTGAGCAATGCAACGGACCCAAAAACACCTTAACAAAAATATACTCTTTTTAATTAAAATTGTAACATCTAAACATTAGAAAGGTTCTAGGCCCATTAAAAGGAAACAGAGGCAGATACAGTATAAAGAACAAGCAATGTTCATTAAAGCTTAGAGGATTAAGTTTGCTTGTTTGACAGAGAAACACACATTATCAAGAGTACACCCAAATGAATTCTTAGAGCTGTTACTTCCACTAGATAGCTTTCTGAAATACAACAGTGCTTTCAGACACTCAGCTGACCAAGTTCACAAGATGACCAAAAACAGTGAAACAATACTGTACTTCTGATGGTAGAAAATAACAGTTAAGCACTGTATTTACATAAACAACTGCCATTTTAGAAATACAAATGACTTTACTTAGACAGTCACCTTATTGGAGGGCTCTGCCAATAAACTTCCTGGACCTGCAAAGAAGTATTTGAGTTACAGGGTATATTGAGTGGTAGTGTCCTGTCTTTTCAGGCTGTTGGCCTGAGGTAGGAATAGACAGGTTTAAATAGTGGAGTAGGGTGGTGTTTTTATTTATTCCTTTTTTTGTACTTTTTACTCCATTTTCTCCCCAATTTGTAGTTACAGTCTTGTCCCATCGCTGCAACTCCCGTACGGAGAGGCGAAGGTCGAGAGCCATGTTTCCCCTGAAACTGCTGGTTTAACCCGGAAGCCATCCACACCAATGTGTCGAAGTAAACTCCGTACAGCTGGCAAACAATGTCAGGGTGCATATGCCCAGCCAGCCACAAGGAGTTGCTAGAGCGCGATGGGACAAGAACATCCTGGCCGGTCAAACCCTCCCCTAACCCCGGTGACCCTGGGCCAATTGTGCGCTGCCTCATGGGTCTCCCTGTGGCGGCTGACTGCGACACAATCTGGGATTGAACCCGGGTCTGTAGTGACGCCTATAGCCCTGCAATGCAGTGCCTTAGACTGCTGTGCCACTCGGGAGGTTTTTAATGAGTGTAGGGTTAGATGGTAGGGTATTTGTTGATGTATTGTTCTTTATTCAAGCAAAGTATAAGGGAGTTATACTCCAGTCTAGTTGGTGGCGGTAATGCAACATTTATTGGACGGCAACCACCGTTAAACCTCAATGAAGTAGAAGAAGGTTTATCAAATCAAATGTTATTTGTCACGTGCCGAATACAACAGGTGTACAACAGAATACAACCTTAGTGAAATGCTTACTTAGCTCATAACCAAGAATGCAGTTAAGAAAATACCTAAAAAGAAAAAGTAAGAGATAAGAAAAACAAATAATTAAAGAACAGCAGTAAATAACAATAGCGGGGCTATATACAGCGGGAACAGGTACAGAGTCAATGTGTCAATGTGCGGGGGCACCGGTGTCGAGGTAATTATGTACATGCGGGGATGTCTATTAAAGTGGCTATGCATAGATGATAACAGAGAGTAGCAGCAGCGTGGGAGGAAGGGGGGTGCAAATAGTCCAGGTAGCCATTTGATTTGCTGTTCAGGAGTCCTATGGCTTGGGGGTAGAAGCTGTTTAGAAGCCTCTTGGACCTAAACTTGGTGCTCCGGTACCGCTTGACTAGGGTGGTTGGAGTCTTTGACAATTTTTAGGGCCTTCCTCTGACACCACCTGGTATAGAGGTCCTGGATGGCAGAAAGCTTGGCCCCGGTGATGTACAGGTCCGTACGCACTACCCTCAGAGGCCGAGCAGTTGCCATACCAGGCATTGATGCAACCTGCCAGGACGATCTCGATGGAGCAGCTGTAGAACCTTTTGAGGATCTGAGGACCCATGCCAAATCTTTTCAAACTCCTGAGGGGGAATAGGTTTTATCATGCCCTCTATACGACTGTCCTGGTGTGCTTGGACCATGTTAAGTTTGTTGGTGATGTGGACACCAAGGAACTTGAAGCTCTCAACCTGCTCCACTACAGCCCTGAAGTTGATGCAGTGCCCTCCGGCCTCACGTGACCATAGGGATGGGTAGAGCACATGTTTGTTTATAAAACAACTACTCAGACAATCAGAAATACGTAGGACTTCAAGTCCTATATCAAACAGGATAATTTCAAATATCTAGCATATTTATGAGTGTCTGAGTAGAGCAAGACACTATCTGGGTATGTACAGTCATGGCCAAAAGTTTTGAGAATGACACAAATACACATTTTCACAAAGTCTGCTGCCTCAGTTTGTATGATGGCAATTTGCATATACTCCAGAATGTTATGAAGAGTGATCAGATGAATTGCAATGAATTGCAAAGTCTCTCTTTGCCATGCAAATGAACTGAATCCCCCAAAAACATTTCCACTGCATTTCAGCCCTGCCACAAAAGGACCAGCTGACATCATGTCAGTGATTCTCTCGTCAACATAAGTGTGAGTGTTGACGAGGACAAGGCTGGAGATCACTCTGTCATGCTGATTGAGTTTGAATAACAGACTGGAAGCTTCAAAAGGAGGGTGCTGCTTGGAATCATTATTCTTCCTCTGTCAGCCATGGTTACCTGCAAGGAAACATGTGCCATCATCAATGCTTTGCACAAAAAGGGCTTCACAGGCAAGGATATTGCAGCCAGTAAGATTGCACCTAAATCAACAATTTATCGGATCATCAAGAAGTTCAAGGAGAGCGGTTCAATTGTTGTGAAGAAGGCTTCAGGGCACCCAAGAAAGTCCAGCAAGCGCCAGGACCGTCTCCTAAAGTTGATTCAGCTGCGGGATCGGGGCACCACCAGTACAGAGCTTGCTCAAGAATGGCAGCAGGCAGGTGTGAGTGCATCTGCACACACAGTGAGGCAAAGACTTTTGGAGGATGGCCTGGTGTCAAGAAGGGCAGCAAAGAAGACACTTCTCTCCAGGAAAAACATCAGGGATCTACAAGTCCATGCTAGGTAAAGCTCCGCCTTATCTCAGTTCACTGGTCACGATGGCAACACCCACTCGTAGCACGCGCTCCAGCAGGTGTATCTCACTGATCATCCCTAAAGCCAACATCTCATTAGGCCGCCTTTCCTTTCAGTTCTCTACTGCCTGTGACTGGAACGAATTGCAAAAATCGTTGAAGTTGGAGACTTTTATCTCCCTCACCAATTTTAAACATCTGCTATCTGAGCAGCTAACCGATCGCTGCAGCTGTACATAGTCCATCGGTAAATAGCCCACACAATTTACCTACCTCATCCCCATACTGTTTTTATTTATTTACTTTTCTGCTCTTTTGCACACCAGTATCTCTACCTGCACATGACCATCTGATCATTTATCACTCCAGTGTTAATCTGCTAAATTGTAATTATTCGCCTACCTCCTCATGCCTTTTGCACACAATGTATATAGACTCTTTTTTTCTTTTTTCTTCTACTGTGTTATTGACTTGTTTATTGTTTACTCCATGTGTAACTCTGTGTTGTTGTCTGTTCACACTGCTATGCTTTATCTTGGCCAGGTCGCAGTTGTAAATGAGAACTTGTTCTTAACTAGCCTACCTGGTTAAATAAAGGTGAAATAAATAAAATAAATAAAAAAGGCACAGACTGATATTCTGCAAAAGTTACAGGGATTGGACTGCTGAGGACTGGGGTAAAGTTATTTTCTCTGATGAATCCCCTTTGCGATTGTTTCGGGCATCCGGAAAAAATCTTGTCCGGAGAAGACAAGGTGAGTGCTACCATCAGTCCTGTGTCATGCCAACAGTAAAGCATCCTGAGACCATTCATGTGTGGGGTTGCTTCTCAGCCAAGGGAGTGGGCTCACTCACAATTTTGCTTAAGAACACAGCCATGAATAAAGAATGGTACCAACACATCCTCCGAGAGCAACTTCTCCCAACCATCCAGGAACAGTTTGGTGTAGAACAATGCCTTTTCCAGCATGATGGAGCACCTTGCCATAAGGCAAAAGTGATAACTAAGTGGCTCAGGGAACAAAACATCAATATTTTGGGTCCATGGCCAGGAAACTCCCCAGACCTTAATCCCATTGAGAACTTGTGGTCAATCCTCAAGAGGCGGGTGGACAAACAAAAACCCACAAATTCTGACCAACTCCAAGCATTGATTATGCAAGAATGGGCTGCCATCAGTCAGGATGTGGCCCAGAAGTTAATTGACAGCATGCCAGAGTGGATTGCAGAGGTCTTGAAATAGAAGGGTCAACACTGCAAATATTGACTCTTTGCATCAACTTCATGTAATTGTCAATAAAAGCCTTTGACACTTATGAAATGCTTGTAATTATTCTTCAGTATCCCATATTAACATCTGACAAAAATATCTAAAGACACTGAAGCAGCAAACTTTGTGAAAATCTATATTTGTGTCATTCTCAAAACTTTTGGCCACGACTGTATTATTCGTTTTATGATGATTGTTGATAATTCATACTGGTAAAGCCAAAAGGAACTGCCAGTTGGTTTAGAATCTTTGTACAGAATTCAATGCTCGATGATATGGCAGATGTGCCCTCTACCCATCACTATGGTCATGTGAGGCCGGAGGGCACTCGTCGCAGGTGTGCCCTCTATATAACTCTATGGAATGGTATTTTTTTTACGAGATTTGAGGCAAGGTTATTATAGTTTTGTGATTTAATTAGTATTTATTTTTACTTGTTTATATATTTTATTTTAAATTCAGTTTAGTTTCAGTTCAATTTCCACCTTGATTTACTAGTTTTGATTTAGTTTCAGTTTAATAAAAAAAATGTTATTATTTTATTTAGTTTTAGTGTTCGGGACAGAAAGTAGCCTATGCATGGGAGGTTAGGAGCCATTTATGTGTTGTAGGCCTATAGTCAGCTTTATTGAGATGTCACTTATTGCCACTTGGGAAAAGTAATACAAAGTGTTCATACCCATTGACTTAATCCACATTTTGTTGTGTTACAGCCTGAATTAAAAATGGATTAAATATATTATTTTGATCAGCCATCTACACATAATACCCCATAATGACAAAGTAATTTATTTATTTTTGTGCAAATTTATTGAAAATGGAATACAAAAATAGTACATTTATGTAAGTATTCACACCCCTGAGCCAATATTTTGTAGAATCACCTTTTGGCATCGATTAAAGCTGAGTCTTTCTGGGTAAATCTATAAGAACTTTCTGGATTGTGCAACATTTGTCCATTATTCTTTTCAAAATTCTTAAAGCTCTGTCAAGTTGGTTGTTGATCATTGCTAGAAAATCATTTTCAGGTCTTGGCGTAGATTTAAGTCAAGACTAACTCGGCCACTCAGGAACTTTCACTGACTTCTTGGTAAGCAACTCCAATGTAGATTTGGCTTTGTGTTTTAGGTTTTTGTCGTGCTGAAAAGTGAATTTATCTCCCAGTGTCTGGTGGAAAGCAGACAGAACCAGGTTTTCTAGTAGGATTTTGCCTGTGCCTAGCTCCCTGAAAAATTACCCAGTCCATACCCATAACATAATGCATCCACCACTATGCTTGAAGATACGGAGAGTGGTACTCAGTAATATGTTGTATTGGATTTGCTTCAAACATAACACTTATTCAGGACAGAAAGCTAACTTCTTTGTCACATTTTTTGCAGTATTACTTTAGTGCCTTGTTGCAAACAGGATGCATGTTTAGGAATATTTTTTGTCTTTCCAGGCTTCCTTCTTTTCAATTTGTTCATTAGGTTATTATTGTTAAGTAACTAAACTCATGACGGATCAACAACATTGTTCTCCTTTCACAGGAATTAAACTAACTGTTTCAAAGTCACCATTGGCCTCATGGTGAAATCCCTGAGTGGTTTCCTTCCTCTCCGGCAACTGAGTTAGGAAGGACACCTGTATCTTCACCAAGCTTAAAGGGATATTCAATGTCTGCTTTTTTTCCTCATCTACCAATAAGTGCCCTTCTTTGCGAGGTATTGGAAAAACCTCCCTGATCTTTGCGGTTGAAAGTGTGTTTGATCGACGGAGGGATCTTACAGATAATTGTATGTGTTGGGTACAGAGAGGAAGTAGTCATTCAAAAATCATGTTAAAAAAAGATTATTGTACACAGTGTTAAGCGGAGCAGCACAGGGGAACCCAAGAGCAGACCCAGACCAGGAAACAGGGATGAATGAACCAAGATATTTATTGTAACACAGGGAGAGATGAAATGCAGATCCAGGGAAGCTTGGATGAGTTGTGGGAAACCAGATAAGGAGGCTGAGGTTGGAGTGAGCTGGGTTGAGACAGGGTAAACAGGTCTGGAGGGGAATCCAAGGGAGTGATGAAGAGTTGAATCCAGAACAGGGTAGCAAGGGTGCTGAGATGTGGAACAGGAGACAGGAACCAGCGTCAGAGCGGCAAAACTGCAGTGAGAGGAGAAACAGCGTCAGGCAAGGAAATAGGCACAGCAGGATCTTAAATGCTAGAAGCATGACTGACTGAATGGAGATTACGATCTGGCAGAGTGTAAGTGGCAGGACTGAGTATTTGTAGAGGTATTGATTATGGAACAGGTTGCAGCTGGTGGGGAACTGCTCTGACTCCAGCCCACCTGTCTCCAACCACACACACACACACACACACACACACACACACACACACAGAGAAGAAGAGGGAGAGAACTAGGGGAATGGCTGCAGGTTAAGGAGACACCGGATGTCCACTAGGGGGTGTAGCAGGAGCAGATGTGATACAGTGAGTCTATGCAATTTATGTGACTTGTTAAGCAATTTTTTACTCCTGAACTTATGTAGGCTTGACATAAAGGGGTTGAATACTTATTGACTCAAGATATTCATCTTTTCCTTTTTAATTACATTTGTAAACATTTAGAAAAACATAATTCTACTTTTATTGTGTGTAGGCCAGTGACATTTAAATAAATAAAAAAAATCAATTTTAAATTCATTTCAACCACCTCCAACTCAACCAACTCAATCGTGAAGTTTGCAGAGGACACTACAGTGGTAGGCTTGATTACCAACAACGACGAAATGTCCTACAGGGTGGAGGTGAGGGCCCTCAGAGTGTGGTGTCAGGAAAATAACCTCACGCTCAACGTTAACAAAACAGAGGAGATGATCGTGGACTTCAGGAAACAGCAGAGGGAGCACCCCCCATCCACAGGACAGTAGTGGAGAAGGTGGAAAGTTTTAAGTTCCTCGGTGTACACATCACGGACTGAATTTGTCCACCCACACAGACAGAGTGGTGAAGAAGGCGCAACAGCGCCTCTTCAACCTCAGGCAGCTGAAGAAATTTGGCTTGTCACAAAAACACTCAAACTTTCACAGATGCACAATCGAGAGCATCCTGTCGGGCTGGTACGGCAACTGCTCCGCCCACAACTGTAAGGTCTGCACAACGCATCACCGGGGCAAACTACCTGCCCTTCAGGACATCTACACCACCCGATGTCACAGGAAGGCCATTAAGATCATCAAGGACAACAACCACCCGAGCCACTGCCTGTTCACGCCGCTATCATCCAGATGGCGAGGTCAGTACATGTGCATCAAAGCTGGGACCGAGAGACTGAAAAACAGCTTCTATATCAAGGCCATCAGTTTTTATTTTACCTTTATTTTTTTTTTTAAAGGTTAACCCACGGCCTAGGAACAGTGGGTTAACTGCCTGTTCAGGGGCAGAACGACAGATTTGTACCTTGTCAGCTCTGGGATTTGAACTTGCAACCTTCCGGTTACGCTCTAACCACTAGGCTACCCTGCCGCCCCTGTTAAACAGCCATCACTAACATTGAGTGGTTGCTGCCAACATACTGACCCAAATCTCTAGCCACTTAATAATAAAAAATTGGATGTAATAAATGTATCACTAGTCACTTTAAACAATTCCACTTTACATAATGTTTACATACCCTACATTACTCATCTTATTTGTATATACTGTACTCTATAACATCTACTGCATCTTGCCTATGCCGTTCGGCCATCGCTGATCCATATATTTATATGTAAATCAAATCAAATTTTTATTTGTCACATACACATGGTTAGCAGATGTTAATGCGAGTGTAGCGAAATGCTTGTGCTTCTAGTTCCGACAATGAGGTAATAACCAACAAGTAATCTAACTAACAATTCCAAAACTACTGTCTTATACACAGTGTAAGGGGATAAAGAATATGTACATAAGGATATATGAATGAGTGATGGTACAGAGCAGCATAGGCAAGATACAGTAGCTGATATCGAGTACAGTATATACATATGAGATGAGTATGTAAACAAAGTGGCATAGTTAAAGTGGCTAGTGATACATGTATTACATAAGGATGCAGTCGATGATATAGAGTACAGTATATACGTATGCATATGAGATGAATAATGTAGGGTATGTAAACATTATATGAAGTAGCATTGTTTAAAGTGGCTAGTGATATATTTACATCATTTCCCATCAATTCCCATTATTAAAGTGGCTGGAGTTGAGTCAGTGTCAGTGTGTTGGCAGCAGCCACTCAATGTTAGTGGTGGCTGTTTAACAGTCTGATGGCCTTGAGATAGAAGCTGTTTTTCAGTCTCTCGGTCCCAGCTTTGATGCACCTGTACTGACCTCGCCTTCTGGATGATAGCGGGGTGAACAGGCAGTGGCTCGGGTGGTTGATGTCCTTGATGATCTTTATGGCCTTCCTGTAACATCGGGTGGTGTAGGTGTCCTGGAGGGCAGGTAGTTTGCCCCCGGTGATGCGTTGTGCAGACCTCACTACCCTCTGGAGAGCCTTACGGTTGAGGGCGGAGCAGTTGCCGTACCAGGCGGTGATACAGCCCGCCAGGATGCTCTCGATTGTGCATCTGTAGAAGTTTGTGAGTGCTTTTGGTGACAAGCCGAATTTCTTCAGCCTCCTGAGGTTGAAGAGACGCTGCTGCGCCTTCTTCACGATGCTGTCTGTGTGAGTGGACCAATTCAGTTTGTCTGTGATGTGTATGCCGAGGAACTTAAAACTTGCTACCCTCTCCACTACTGTTCCATCAATGTGGATAGGGGGGTGTTCCCTCTGCTGTTTCCTGAAGTCCACAATCATCTCCTTAGTTTTGTTAACATTGAGTGTGAGGTTATTTTCCTGACACCACACTCCGAGGGCCCTCACCTCCTCCCTGTAGGCCGTCTCGTCGTTGTTGGTAATCAAGCCTACCACTGTTGTGTCGTCCGCAAACTTGATGATTGAGTTGGAGGCGTGCGTGGCCACGCAGTCGTGGGTGAACAGGGAGTACAGGAGAGGGCTCAGAACGCACCCTTGTGGGCCCCCAGTGTTGAGGATCAGCGGGGAGGAGATGTTGTTGCCTACCCTCACCACCTGGGGGCGGCCCGTCAGGAAGTCCAGTACCCAGTTGCACAGGGCGGGGTCGAGACCCAGGGTCTCGAGCTTGATGACGAGCTTGGAGGGTACTATGGTGTTGAATGCCGAGCTATAGTCGATGAACAGCATTCTCACATAGGTATTCCTCTTGTACATATTCTTATTCATTCCTTTACACTTGTGTGTGTATAAGATATTTGTTGTGAAATTGTTAGATTACTTGTTAGATATTACTGCATGGTTGGAACTAGAAGCACAAGCATTTTGCTACACTCGCATTAACATCTGCTAACCATGTGTATGTGATCACATTTGTATTATTTGATTTGATGAGGTAGTCACCTGGAATGCATTTCAATTAACAGGTGTGCCTTGTTAAAAGTACATTTGTGGAAATTATTTCCATCTTAATGTGTTTGAGACATTCAGTTGTGTTGTGACAAGGTGGGGGTGGTGTACAGAAGATAGCACTATTTGGTAAAAAACAAAGTCCATGTCAATCCAGAAAATTAAGAACTTAGAAAGTTTCTTCAAGTGCAGTCGAAAAAACCAGCAAGCGCTATAATGAAACTGTCTCTCAATGAAGACCACCACAGGAAAGGAAGAGACAGAGTACCTCTGATGCAGAGGATGAGTTCATTAGTTACCAGCCTCAGAAATCGGCAATTAACTGCACCTCCGATTGCAGCTCCAATAAATACTTCACAGAGTTCAAGTAACAGACATCTCAAAATCAACTGTTCAGACGAGACTGAGTGAATCAGGCCTTCATGGTCAAATTGCGCTATGATGAAACTGGCTCTCATGAGGGCTGCCACAGGAAGACCCGGAGTTACCTTTGCTACAGAGGATAAGTTCATTAGTTAACTACACCTCAGATTGCAGCCCAAATAAATGCTGCAAAGAAACCACTACTAAAAGGACACCAATCTTGGACCAAGAAACACAAGCAATGGACCAGTGGAAATCTGTCCTTTGGTCTGATGAGTCCAAATGATTGATTTTTGGTTCCAACCGCCATGTCTTTGTGAGACAGAGTTTGTGAATGTATCATCTCTGCATGTGTGGTTCCCACCATGAAGGAGGAGGTGTGATTTGCTGGTGAAACTGTCTGTGATTTATTTAGAATTCAAGGCACACTTAACCAGCATGGCTACTACAGCATTTTGCAGCGATATGCCATCCCATTTGGTTTGTGCTTAGAGGGACTATCATTTGTTTTTCACACACCTCCAGGTTGTGTAAGGTCTATTTGACCAAGAAGGAGAGTGATGGACTGCTGCATCAGATGACCTGGCCTCCACAATCACCCTACCTCAACCCAATTGAGATGGTTTGAGATGAGTTGGAGCAAAGTGAAGGAAAAGCAGCCAACAAGTGCTCAGCATATGTGGGAACTCCTTCAAGACTGTTATTAAAGCATTCCAGGTCAAGCTCGTTTTGAGAATTCCAACTGTGTGCAAAGCTGTCATCAAAGCAAAGGGTGACTACTTTGAAGAACCTAAAATATGAAATACATTTTTGAAATGCACTTTTTGGGTTACTCCATGATTACATGTGCTATTTTGTAGTGTTGATGTCTCCACTATTATTCTACAATGTAGAAAATAGTACAACATAAAGTAAACCCCTTGAATGAGTAGGTGTGTCCAAACTTTTGACTGGTACTGTAGGTTTAATTTGGATAAGCGCCTAGATGGGTGGATTGTTTACACCAATCCAATGCTTTTTTAAACTTTAGTAGTAGATGTAAGAATTAGGTACCTTTACCTGACATTATGCTTAAGTAATATGAAACCTTTATCACTGACTAACCCTTTCAAATAGGGTTAATAAAAACTGCTGCAACAGCAAAAACATCTATCAGTTCACAGCAAGCCAGCTTGTGTGTGTGTTCTGGTTTATCTTCAAGTAGACTATGCGTTCCAGAAAGGTGGTCGTTCGGTTTCTCAACCCTGATGACAGTGGTCCACAGACGAAGAATATTCTACGAACGCATGGGCAGAAACCAGTTCCAGTCCCACAAGGCACAGCTTTGGATAAACAACAATCCTTGACTGCCAGAACTGGAGAGGTGACTCTGTAAATATGCCACTGATTTACCTCTTCCAGGTATTTCTGCAGCTCCCACAGGGCACTTAATGCCCTGCCAGGTTGACCCTCTAACTGGACAGTGACCTCAGACAAAATCTTTGATGTGAGGAAGTTATATTTCTAATGCACTGTGGTCGGGATGCTTGCTGGATTCATCATGCTGGCATGACAATTTATGATGGTTTGTATTTATTTTGCACTCAGAGTATTTCCAAATGTTTTTCATTTTGATTTATAATACATGCCATTTAGCAGTCATGCGTGCATACATTTAAGCATGGGTGGTACCAGGTATCAAACCCAATACCCTGGAATTTCAGCACACTTATAGGGAAGGTCACTCAACAAGCACAGCACTTACACAAATTACTGATGATTTGCTGAGAGAAATGGATGATAAAATGATAGTGGGGGCTGTTTTGTTAGACTTCACTAGAAGTACAGTATTGTTTGCACCTGTTTTTGGTCATCTTGTGAACCTGTTTAGCTGATTCTCTGTAAATGCAGTGGTGTATTTCAGGAAGCCATCTAGTGGAAGAAACAGATCTAAAGTCATTTTGGTGTATTCTTTGTTAATGTGTGTTATTTATCGGTGTCAAACAAGCAAACCTAATCTTCCAAGCTTTAATAAACATTGCTTGTTCTTTATAATGTATCTGCCTAGGTACTGTTTCCATTTAATGAGTCCAGAACCTGCCTAAAACACTTAATGTTAAAATTGTAATAAAAATATAATATTTTTGCTAAGGTGTTGTCTGGACCGTTACATTGCTCAGAACTGTTGACCAACTCAATAGGTGGCCTGTCGAACCTGTCTTATGTTCTGGTTGAGGTGTTCCCCTCATTAAACAGTAACTGGCGTAGTCTGGTAGTTGTGCCATTTTAGCTAACCCTAATCAGCAGGTGTTACTGCAATATACTAGTCATGTCAGCAAAAACACTACAGTGAATAGTATATACATATGGGAATACTACAGTATTTAGACCATAGTATACTTTTATCACTCATCAGACAAGTTTTTGAAAAGCATGGAATATTATAGCTTTTCACATCATGTTGGTAGGAAACTCTCCAACGGAGCTCAACCAGTGATTCATAGTGCTGTAGTGATTCATATGTTGATGATGTAAAGAATATTGCTGGTCTGTGGTGTGTAATGAGGGTGTGTAATTGTAGGCCTATAGTCAGCTTTATTGAGATGTCACTTATTGCCACTTGGGAAAAGTAATACAAAGTGTTCATACCCATTGACTTAATCCACATTTTGTTGTGTTACAGCCTGAATTAAAAATGGATTAAATATATTATTTTGATCAGCCATCTACACATAATACCCCATAATGACAAAGTAATTTATTTATTTTTGTGCAAATTTATTGAAAATGGAATACAAAAATAGTACATTTATGTAAGTATTCACACCCCTGAGCCAATATTTTGTAGAATCACCTTTTGGCATCGATTAAAGCTGAGTCTTTCTGGGTAAATCTATAAGAACTTTCTGGATTGTGCAACATTTGTCCATTATTCTTTTCAAAATTCTTAAAGCTCTGTCAAGTTGGTTGTTGATCATTGCTAGAAAATCATTTTCAGGTCTTGGCGTAGATTTAAGTCAAGACTAACTCGGCCACTCAGGAACTTTCACTGACTTCTTGGTAAGCAACTCCAATGTAGATTTGGCTTTGTGTTTTAGGTTTTTGTCGTGCTGAAAAGTGAATTTATCTCCCAGTGTCTGGTGGAAAGCAGACAGAACCAGGTTTTCTAGTAGGATTTTGCCTGTGCCTAGCTCCCTGAAAAATTACCCAGTCCATACCCATAACATAATGCATCCACCACTATGCTTGAAGATACGGAGAGTGGTACTCAGTAATATGTTGTATTGGATTTGCTTCAAACATAACACTTATTCAGGACAGAAAGCTAACTTCTTTGTCACATTTTTTGCAGTATTACTTTAGTGCCTTGTTGCAAACAGGATGCATGTTTAGGAATATTTTTGTCTTTCCAGGCTTCCTTCTTTTCAATTTGTTGCAGCTGGTGGGGAACTGCTCTGACTCCAGCCCACCTGTCTCCAACCACACACACACACACACACACACACACACACACACACACAGAGAAGAAGAGGGAGAGAACTAGGGGAATGGCTGCAGGTTAAGGAGACACCGGATGTCCACTAGGGGGTGTAGCAGGAGCAGATGTGATACAGTGAGTCTATGCAATTTATGTGACTTGTTAAGCAATTTTTTACTCCTGAACTTATGTAGGCTTGACATAAAGGGGTTGAATACTTATTGACTCAAGATATTCATCTTTTCCTTTTTAATTACATTTGTAAACATTTAGAAAAACATAATTCTACTTTTATTGTGTGTAGGCCAGTGACATTTAAATAAATAAAAAAAATCAATTTTAAATTCATTTCAACCACCTCCAACTCAACCAACTCAATCGTGAAGTTTGCAGAGGACACTACAGTGGTAGGCTTGATTACCAACAACGACGAAATGTCCTACAGGGTGGAGGTGAGGGCCCTCAGAGTGTGGTGTCAGGAAAATAACCTCACGCTCAACGTTAACAAAACAGAGGAGATGATCGTGGACTTCAGGAAACAGCAGAGGGAGCACCCCCCATCCACAGGACAGTAGTGGAGAAGGTGGAAAGTTTTAAGTTCCTCGGCGTACACATCACGGACTGAATTTGTCCACCCACACAGACAGAGTGGTGAAGAAGGCGCAACAGCGCCTCTTCAACCTCAGGCAGCTGAAGAAATTTGGCTTGTCACAAAAAACACTCAAACTTTCACAGATGCACAATCGAGAGCATCCTGTCGGGCTGGTACGGCAACTGCTCCGCCCACAACTGTAAGGTCTGCACAACGCATCACCGGGGGCAAACTACCTGCCCTTCAGGACATCTACACCACCCGATGTCACAGGAAGGCCATTAAGATCATCAAGGACAACAACCACCCGAGCCACTGCCTGTTCACGCCGCTATCATCCAGATGGCGAGGTCAGTACATGTGCATCAAAGCTGGGACCGAGAGACTGAAAAACAGCTTCTATATCAAGGCCATCAGTTTTTTATTTTACCTTTATTTTTTTTTTAAAGGTTAACCCACGGCCTAGGAACAGTGGGTTAACTGCCTGTTCAGGGGCAGAACGACAGATTTGTACCTTGTCAGCTCTGGGATTTGAACTTGCAACCTTCCGGTTACGCTCTAACCACTAGGCTACCCTGCCGCCCCTGTTAAACAGCCATCACTAACATTGAGTGGTTGCTGCCAACATACTGACCCAAATCTCTAGCCACTTAATAATAAAAAATTGGATGTAATAAATGTATCACTAGTCACTTTAAACAATTCCACTTTACATAATGTTTACATACCCTACATTACTCATCTTATTTGTATATACTGTACTCTATAACATCTACTGCATCTTGCCTATGCCGTTCGGCCATCGCTGATCCATATATTTATATGTAAATCAAATCAAATTTTTATTTGTCACATACACATGGTTAGCAGATGTTAATGCGAGTGTAGCGAAATGCTTGTGCTTCTAGTTCCGACAATGAGGTAATAACCAACAAGTAATCTAACTAACAATTCCAAAACTACTGTCTTATACACAGTGTAAGGGGATAAAGAATATGTACATAAGGATATATGAATGAGTGACGGTACAGAGCAGCATAGGCAAGATACAGTAGATGATATCGAGTACAGTATATACATATGAGATGAGTATGTAAACAAAGTGGCATAGTTAAAGTGGCTAGTGATACATGTATTACATAAGGATGCAGTCGATGATATAGAGTACAGTATATACGTATGCATATGAGATGAATAATGTAGGGTATGTAAACATTATATGAAGTAGCATTGTTTAAAGTGGCTAGTGATATATTTACATCATTTCCCATCAATTCCCATTATTAAAGTGGCTGGAGTTGAGTCAGTGTCAGTGTGTTGGCAGCAGCCACTCAATGTTAGTGGTGGCTGTTTAACAGTCTGATGGCCTTGAGATAGAAGCTGTTTTTCAGTCTCTCGGTCCCAGCTTTGATGCACCTGTACTGACCTCGCCTTCTGGATGATAGCGGGGTGAACAGGCAGTGGCTCGGGTGGTTGATGTCCTTGATGATCTTTATGGCCTTCCTGTAACATCGGGTGGTGTAGGTGTCCTGGAGGGCAGGTAGTTTGCCCCCGGTGATGCGTTGTGCAGACCTCACTACCCTCTGGAGAGCCTTACGGTTGAGGGCGGAGCAGTTGCCGTACCAGGCGGTGATACAGCCCGCCAGGATGCTCTCGATTGTGCATCTGTAGAAGTTTGTGAGTGCTTTTGGTGACAAGCCGAATTTCTTCAGCCTCCTGAGGTTGAAGAGACGCTGCTGCGCCTTCTTCACGATGCTGTCTGTGTGAGTGGACCAATTCAGTTTGTCTGTGATGTGTATGCCGAGGAACTTAAAACTTGCTACCCTCTCCACTACTGTTCCATCAATGTGGATAGGGGGGTGTTCCCTCTGCTGTTTCCTGAAGTCCACAATCATCTCCTTAGTTTTGTTAACATTGAGTGTGAGGTTATTTTCCTGACACCACACTCCGAGGGCCCTCACCTCCTCCCTGTAGGCCGTCTCGTCGTTGTTGGTAATCAAGCCTACCACTGTTGTGTCGTCCGCAAACTTGATGATTGAGTTGGAGGCGTGCGTGGCCACGCAGTCGTGGGTGAACAGGGAGTACAGGAGAGGGCTCAGAACGCACCCTTGTGGGCCCCCAGTGTTGAGGATCAGCGGGGAGGAGATGTTGTTGCCTACCCTCACCACCTGGGGGCGGCCCGTCAGGAAGTCCAGTACCCAGTTGCACAGGGCGGGGTCGAGACCCAGGGTCTCGAGCTTGATGACGAGCTTGGAGGGTACTATGGTGTTGAATGCCGAGCTATAGTCGATGAACAGCATTCTCACATAGGTATTCCTCTTGTACATATTCTTATTCATTCCTTTACACTTGTGTGTGTATAAGATATTTGTTGTGAAATTGTTAGATTACTTGTTAGATATTACTGCATGGTTGGAACTAGAAGCACAAGCATTTTGCTACACTCGCATTAACATCTGCTAACCATGTGTATGTGATCACATTTGTATTATTTGATTTGATGAGGTAGTCACCTGGAATGCATTTCAATTAACAGGTGTGCCTTGTTAAAAGTACATTTGTGGAAATTATTTCCATCTTAATGTGTTTGAGACATTCAGTTGTGTTGTGACAAGGTGGGGGTGGTGTACAGAAGATAGCACTATTTGGTAAAAAACAAAGTCCATGTCAATCCAGAAAATTAAGAACTTAGAAAGTTTCTTCAAGTGCAGTCGAAAAAACCAGCAAGCGCTATAATGAAACTGTCTCTCAATGAAGACCACCACAGGAAAGGAAGAGACAGAGTACCTCTGATGCAGAGGATGAGTTCATTAGTTACCAGCCTCAGAAATCGGCAATTAACTGCACCTCCGATTGCAGCTCCAATAAATACTTCACAGAGTTCAAGTAACAGACATCTCAAAATCAACTGTTCAGACGAGACTGAGTGAATCAGGCCTTCATGGTCAAATTGCGCTATGATGAAACTGGCTCTCATGAGGGCTGCCACAGGAAGACCCGGAGTTACCTTTGCTACAGAGGATAAGTTCATTAGTTAACTACACCTCAGATTGCAGCCCAAATAAATGCTGCAAAGAAACCACTACTAAAAGGACACCAATCTTGGACCAAGAAACACAAGCAATGGACCAGTGGAAATCTGTCCTTTGGTCTGATGAGTCCAAATGATTGATTTTTGGTTCCAACCGCCATGTCTTTGTGAGACAGAGTTTGTGAATGTATCATCTCTGCATGTGTGGTTCCCACCATGAAGGAGGAGGTGTGATTTGCTGGTGAAACTGTCTGTGATTTATTTAGAATTCAAGGCACACTTAACCAGCATGGCTACTACAGCATTTTGCAGCGATATGCCATCCCATTTGGTTTGTGCTTAGAGGGACTATCATTTGTTTTTCACACCTCCAGGTTGTGTAAGGTCTATTTGACCAAGAAGGAGAGTGATGGACTGCTGCATCAGATGACCTGGCCTCCACAATCACCCTACCTCAACCCAATTGAGATGGTTTGAGATGAGTTGGAGCAAAGTGAAGGAAAAGCAGCCAACAAGTGCTCAGCATATGTGGGAACTCCTTCAAGACTGTTATTAAAGCATTCCAGGTCAAGCTCGTTTTGAGAATTCCAACTGTGTGCAAAGCTGTCATCAAAGCAAAGGGTGACTACTTTGAAGAACCTAAAATATGAAATACATTTTTGAAATGCACTTTTTGGGTTACTCCATGATTACATGTGCTATTTTGTAGTGTTGATGTCTCCACTATTATTCTACAATGTAGAAAATAGTACAACATAAAGTAAACCCCTTGAATGAGTAGGTGTGTCCAAACTTTTGACTGGTACTGTAGGTTTAATTTGGATAAGCGCCTAGATGGGTGGATTGTTTACACCAATCCAATGCTTTTTAAACTTTAGTAGTAGTAGATGTAAGAATTAGGTACCTTTACCTGACATTATGCTTAAGTAATATGAAACCTTTATCACTGACTAACCCTTTCAAATAGGGTTAATAAAAACTGCTGCAACAGCAAAAACATCTATCAGTTCACAGCAAGCCAGCTTGTGTGTGTGTTCTGGTTTATCTTCAAGTAGACTATGCGTTCCAGAAAGGTGGTCGTTCGGTTTCTCAACCCTGATGACAGTGGTCCACAGACGAAGAATATTCTACGAACGCATGGGCAGAAACCAGTTCCAGTCCCACAAGGCACAGCTTTGGATAAACAACAATCCTTGACTGCCAGAACTGGAGAGGTGACTCTGTAAATATGCCACTGATTTACCTCTTCCAGGTATTTCTGCAGCTCCCACAGGGCACTTAATGCCCTGCCAGGTTGACCCTCTAACTGGACAGTGACCTCAGACAAAATCTTTGATGTGAGGAAGTTATATTTCTAATGCACTGTGGTCGGGATGCTTGCTGGATTCATCATGCTGGCATGACAATTTATGATGGTTTGTATTTATTTTGCACTCAGAGTATTTCCAAATGTTTTTCATTTTGATTTATAATACATGCCATTTAGCAGTCATGCGTGCATACATTTTAAGCATGGGTGGTACCAGGTATCAAACCCAATACCCTGGAATTTCAGCACACTTATAGGGAAGGTCACTCAACAAGCACAGCACTTACACAAATTACTGATGATTTGCTGAGAGAAATGGATGATAAAATGATAGTGGGGGCTGTTTTGTTAGACTTCACTAGAAGTACAGTATTGTTTGCACCTGTTTTTGGTCATCTTGTGAACCTGTTTAGCTGATTCTCTGTAAATGCAGTGGTGTATTTCAGGAAGCCATCTAGTGGAAGAAACAGATCTAAAGTCATTTTGGTGTATTCTTTGTTAATGTGTGTTATTTATCGGTGTCAAACAAGCAAACCTAATCTTCCAAGCTTTAATAAACATTGCTTGTTCTTTATAATGTATCTGCCTAGGTACTGTTTCCATTTAATGAGTCCAGAACCTGCCTAAAACACTTAATGTTAAAATTGTAATAAAAATATAATATTTTTGCTAAGGTGTTGTCTGGACCATTACATTGCTCAGAACTGTTGACCAACTCAATAGGTGGCCTGTCGAACCTGTCTTATGTTCTGGTTGAGGTGTTCCCCTCATTAAACAGTAACTGGCGTAGTCTGGTAGTTGTGCCATTTTAGCTAACCCTAATCAGCAGGTGTTACTGCAATATACTAGTCATGTCAGCAAAAACACTACAGTGAATAGTATATACATATGGGAATACTACAGTATTTAGACCATAGTATACTTTTATCACTCATCAGACAAGTTTTTGAAAAGCATGGAATATTATAGCTTTTCACATCATGTTGGTAGGAAACTCTCCAACGGAGCTCAACCAGTGATTCATAGTGCTGTAGTGATTCATATGTTGATGATGTAAAGAATATTGCTGGTCTGTGGTGTGTAATGAGGAGCAACCAGAAGCTGTACTTTTATGAAATTGCTTATTCCAGTTACTAATAAGCACTCACCCATTAAGAAAATTACTGTAAAAACTGTTAAATCCCCTTGGATTTATGAGGAACTGAAATATAGTATGATTGAGAGGGATGAGGAAAAAGGTATGGCAAATAAGTCTGGCAGCCCAATTTATTGGCAAACGTACTGCATATTAAGAAATCATGTGACTAAACTAAATTAAAATAAACTATACTCTGAAACAAAGATAATTTCTATAAAGAATGATAGTAAAAAGCTTTGGGGAACCTTAAATTACATTTTGGGGAAAAAAGTCAACTCGGCTCCATCATTCATTGAATCAGATGGCACTTTCATGCTAAATTGTAATTATTTCGCCTTTATGGCCTATTTTTTGCGTTACCTCCCTAATCTTCTACATTTGCACATACTGTACATAGATTTTTCTATTGTGTTACTGACTGTACGTTTGTTTATGTGTAACTCTGTGTTGTTGTTTTTGTCGCACTGCTTTGCTTCATCTTGGCCAGGTCGCAGTTGTCAATGAGAACTTGTTGTCAATGAGAACTTGTTCTCAACTGGCCTACCGGGTTAAATAAAGGTAGAATGAAAAAATTCATCACAAAGCCCACTGATATTGCCAACTACTTTAATGACTTTTTCATTGGCAAGATAAGCAAACTTAGGGGTGACATGCCACCAACAAATGCTGACACTACACATCCAAGAATATCGGACCAAATTATGAAAGACGAGAATTGTACTTTTGAATTCTGTAAAGTCAGTGTGGAAGAGGTGAAAAAATTATTGTTGTCTATCAACAATGACAAGCCACCGGGGTCTGACAATCTGGATGGAAAATTACTGAGGATAATAGCAGACGATATTGCCACTCCTATTTGTCACATCTTCAATTTAAGCCTACTAGAAAGTGTGTGCCCTCAGGCCTGGGGGGAAGCTAAAGTCATTCCGCTACCTAAGAACAGTAAAGCCCCTTTACTGGCTCAAATAGCCGACCAATAAGCCTGTTACCAATCCTTAGTAAACTTCTGGAAAAAAATGTGTTTGACCACATTGACAACAGAATTTCAGCACACTTATAGGGAAGGTCACTCATCAAGCACAGCACTTACACAATTTACTCATGATTTTCTGAGAAATGGATGATAAAATGATAGTGGGGGCTGTCTTGTTAGACTTCAGTGCAGCTTTTAACATTATTGATCATCGTCTGCTGCTGGAAAAACTTGTTGTGGCTTTACACTTCCTGCTTTAATGTGGATAAAGAGTTACTTGTCTAACAGAACACAGAGGGTGTTCTTTAATGGAAGCCTCTCAAACATAATCCAGGTAGAATCAGGAATTCCCCCGGGTAGCTGTTTAGGCCCCTTGCTTTTTTCCATTTTTACTAACATGCCACTGACTTTGAGTAAAGCCAGAGTGTCTATGTATGCGGATGACTCAACACTATACACAAATCAAATCAAATTTTATTTGTCACATACACATGGTTAGCAGATGTTAATGCGAGTGTAGCGAAATGTTTGTGCTTCTAGTTCCGACAATGCAGTAATAACGAGCAAGTAATCTAACTAACAATTCCAAAAAAACTACTGTCTTATACACAGTGTAAGGGGATAAAGAATATGTACATAAGGATATATGAATGAGTGATGGTACAGAGCAGCATAGGCAAGATACAGTAGATGATATCGAGTACAGTATATACATATGAGATAAGTATGTAAACCAAGTGGCATAGTTAAAGTGGCTAGTGATACATGTATTACATAAGGATGCAGTCGATGATATAGAGTACAGTATCAACGTATGCATATGAGAAGAACAATGTAGGGTAAGTAACATTATATAAGGTAGCATTGTTTAAAGTGGCTAGTGATATATTTACATCATTTCCCATCAATTCCCATGATTAAAGTGGCTGGAGTAGAGTCAGTGTCATTGACAGTTGTTGGCAGTAGCCACTCAATGTTAGTGGTGGCTGTTTAACAGTCTGATGGCCTTGAGATAGAAGCTGTTTTTCAGTCTCTCGGTCCCAGCTTTGATGCACCTGTACTGACCTCGCCTTCTGGATGACAGCGGGGTGAACAGGCAGTGGCTCGGGTGGTTGATGTCCTTGATGATCTTTATGGCCTTCCTGTAGCATCGGGTGGTGTAGGTGTCCTGGAGGGCAGGTAGTTTGCCCCCGGTGATGCGTTGTGCAGACCTCACTACCCTCTGGAGAGCCTTACGATTGAGGGCGGTGCAGTTGCCATACCAGGCGGTGATACAGCCCGCCAGGATGCTCTCGATTGTGCATCTGTAGAAGTTTATGAGTGCTTTTGGTGACAAGCCGAATTTCTTCAGCCTCCTGAGGTTGAAGAGGCGCTGCTGCGCCTTCCTCACGATGCTGTCTGTGTGAGTGGACCAATTCAGTTTGTCTGTGATGTGTATGCCGAGGAACTTAAAACTTGCTACCCTCTCCACTACTGTTCCATCGATGTGGATGGGGGTGTTCCCTCTGCTTTTTCCTGAAGTCCACAATCATCTCCTTAGTTTTGTTGACGTTGAGTGTGAGGTTATTTTCCTGACACCACACTCCGAGGGCCCTCACCTCCTCCCTGTAGGCCGTCTCGTCGTTGTTGGTAATCAAGCCTACCACTGTTGTGTCGTCCGCAAACTTGATGGTTGAGTTGGAGGCGTGCATGGCCACGCAGTCGTGGGTGAACAGGGAGTACAGGAGAGGGCTCAGAACGCACCCTTGTGGGGCCCCAGTGTTGAGGATCAGCGGGGAGGAGATGTTGTTGCCTACCCTCACCACCTGGGGGCGGCCCGTCAGGAAGTCCAGTACCCAGTTGCACAGGGCGGGGTCGAGACCCAGGGTCTCGAGCTTGATGACGAGCTTGGAGGGTACTATGGTGTTGAATGCCGAGCTGTAGTCGATGAACAGCATTCTCACATAGGTATTCCTCTTGTCCAGATGGGTTAGGGCAGTGTGCAGTGTGGTTGAGATTGCATCGTCTGTGGACCTATTTGGGCGGTAAGCAAATTGGAGTGGGTCAAGGGTGTCAGGTAGGGTGGAGGTGATATGGTCCTTGACTAGTCTCTCAAAGCACTTCATGATGACGGATGTGAGTGCTACGGGCGGTAGTCATTTAGCTCAGTTACCTTAGCTTTCTTGGGAACAGGAACAATGGTGGCCCTCTTGAAGCATGTGGGAACAGCAGACTGGTATAGGGATTGATTGAATATGTCCGTAAACACACCGGCCAGCTGGTCTGCGCATGCTCTGAGGGCGCGGCTGGGGATGCCGTCTGGGCCTGCAGCCTTGCGAGGGTTAACACGCTTTAAATGTCTTACTCACTTCGGCTGCAGTGAAGGAGAGACCGCATGTTTCCGTTGCAGGCCGTGTCAGTGGCACTGTATTGTCCTCAAAGCGGGCAAAAAGTTATTTAGTCTGCCTGGGAGCAAGACATACTGGTCCGTGACTGGGCTGGGTTTCTTCCTGTAGTCCGTGATTGACTGTAGACCCTGCCACATGCCTCTTGTGTCTGAGCCATTGAATTGAGATTCTACTTTGTCTCTGTACTGGCGCTTAGCTTGTTTGATAGCCTTGTGGAGGGAATAGCTGCACTGTTTGTATTCAGTCATGTTACCAGACACCTTGCCCTGATTAAAAGCAGTGGTTCGTGCCTTCAGTTTCACACGAATGCTGCCATCAATCCACGGTTTCTGGTTAGGGAATGTTTTAATCGTTGCTATGGGAACGACATCTTCAACGCACGTTCTAATGAACTCGCACACCGAATCAGCGTATTCGTCAATGTTGTTGTCTGACGCAATACGAAACATCTCCCAGTCCACGTGATGGAAGCAGTCTTGGAGTGTGGAGTCAGCTTGGTCGGACCAGCGTTGGACAGACCTCAGCGTGGGAGCTTCTTGTTTTAGTTTCTGTCTGTAGGCAGGGATCAACAAAATGGAGTCGTGGTCAGCTTTTCCGAAAGGGGGCGGGGCAGGGCCTTATATGCATCGCGGAAGTTAGAGTAACAATGATCCAGGGTCTTTCCACCCCTGGTTGCGCAATCGATATGCTGATAAAATTTAGGGAGTCTTGTTTTCAGATTAGCCTTGTTAAAATCCCCAGCTACAATGAATGCAGCCTCCGGATAAATCGTTTCCAGTTTGCAGAGAGTTAAATAAAGTTCGTTCAGAGCCATCGATGTGTCTGCTTGGGGGATATATACGGCTGTGATTATAATCGAAGAGAATTCTCTTGGTAGATAATGCGGTCTACATTTGATTGTGAGGAATTCTAAATCAGGTGAACAGAAGGATTTGAGTTCCTGTATGTTTCTTTCATCACACCATGTCACGTTAGTCATAAGGCATACGCCCCCATAAGGCATACATGTCAGCTACTACAGTTACTGAAATGACTGCAACACTTAACAAAGAGCTGCAGTTGGTTTCAGAGTGGGTGGCAAGGAATAAGTTATCCCTAAAACTAAAAGCATTGTATTTGGGAAAAATCACTCACTAAACCCTAAACCTCAGCTAAATCTTGTAATAAATAATGTGGAAATTGAGCAAGTTGTCACACCTTGACTACTGTTCAGTCGTGTGGTCAGGTGCCACAAAAAAATACTTTGGAAAATTGCAATTGGCTTAAAACAGGGCAGCACAGAGAGCAAATATTAATAATATGCATGTCAATCTCTCCTGGCTCAAAGTGTAGGAGAGATTTACTTCATCACTACTTGTATTTATGAGAGGTATTGACATGCTAAATGCACCGAGCTGTCTATCTAAACTACTGACACACAGCTCAGACACGCATGCATACCCCACAAGACATCTCTTCACATTCTCCAAGTCCATTACAGACAATGGGAAGAGCACAGTACTACATAGAGCCATGACTACATGGAACTTTATTCTACATAAAGTAACTGATGCAAGCAGTAAAATTTGATTTAAAAAAGATTAAAAAAACAACTTATGGAACAGTGGGGACTGGGAAGCAACACAAACATAGGCACAGGCACATGTACACGCACACAACAACATACACACTATACACATGAATTTAGTAGTGTAGATGTGGTAGAGTAGGGGCCTGAGGGAACACAGTGTGTTGTGAAATCTGTGAATGTATTGTAATGTTTTTTAAATGGTATAAACTGGCTTAATTTTGCTGGACCCCAGGAAGGGTAGCTGCTGCCTTGGAATCAGCTAATGGGGATCAATAATAAATACAAATACAAACCATCTTGTTCTCAAGTGACTGGACATTTGACAATAAAACTACTGGAAGTGACTAGACATTTGCCAATTATTATTTTATTAAAACCAAGACTTCTGTTACTTGTTAACTTTACTGGAATATTTGTGTTCTTTGTAATATTGACAACAAAAAATACACCTATTAGCAGCCACATTTTTCACATGATGTATTATGAATAGGCTACATTAGAAATCTCCTCCTTCGTCTTTATTGGCATCTGCACAGTCAGGTGCCAGGTGGTGTGTTTGCAACACCATCAAAAAGCTTTACTCACAAGCACTCACAATAAAAATACAGAAACAATACAAATATTTACAACATTGTGAAGTCAGGGTTAGTCCTAACTGGGGCTTGAGCCTGTGACCTTGTGACTGTCAACACCTTTGCTGTTATGCCAAGAGATCTGAACCTCTTGATGAGGTTGCTACACTACCCCCTTCCTTCTCAGAGTACTTCACTCCTGTAGATTCCTCACACCTGCTACATGCTCTTGGGGTCCAACCCACTTCTGACAATATTGTGGAAAAGTCAGGGGGTGGTCCTGACCGAGGCTTGAACCCACAACGTTGTGAGTCAACACACCACCTTAGCTGTTACACCAAGGGGTCCCCCTTCAATAAAGTTGTAAAGTGAAACTATTGACATAAGTGAAGACCTGTGTATCATAGGAATTCAGTCAGCTGTTCATTATTTCCACCGTTTGGGTGGTAGGGGATTTGCAGGGTAAACACTTGACAAGTATTTCTAGTGCAGATCAATGATGTAAACAAACACTAGATTGCTGATGCTTTGTATTGGCCAATGAGAGGCTATGAAGCCACCGTCCACCATATTGGTACTTCTCAGAAGGAGCAGTCAAAGATTTTCTTATAACTAACCCAAGATAGACCACAGCCTGTTGTTTTCAATGGGAGCAAATGAATCATACTGGACAGAACAAGCAAGGAGGTGGGCAGAGCCTAGCACGAGCAAGCGACATTCTATTGGCGCATTCTAGCATGTATTTGCAGGTTTCTGTTAGGGAACGCCAACTCTGTGAAGTGTGTGTGCAATAATTAAATTTGCCCTTGCACTCCTTCTAAACAACATTTAAAAAAAACTTTGGCAAAGGGTAAAGTCTACAAAACTTAGTCCACTCTGTTCGTAAACAGATTATAGTTTTGGGAAAAGAAAGCTGTATTGAGATCAAATGTTTCATCAATGAGAAAATTAGCAGATGGCTGAATGCTTGTGTTGTCCATGTACACACAACAACTGAAAACCAATTCTGTTTCGGCACTTTGTCTTAAAAATGTAGGCCACACGAAGCTCACAGAACGGGACCGCTGAGTGCTGAAGCGAGTAAAACAAATAGTCTATTCTCAGTTGCAACACTCACTACCGAGTTCCAAACCGCCACTGGAAGCAACGTCAGCATAACTATTCGTCGGGAGCTTCATGAAATGGGTTTCCATGGCCGAGCAGTCGCACACAAGCCTAAGATCACCATGTGGAATGCCAAGCGTCAGCAGGAGTGGTGTAAAGCTCGCCGCCATTGGACTCTGAAGCAGTGGAAATGCTTTCCCTGGAGTGATGAATCATGGTTCACCATCTGGCAGTTCGACAGACGAATCTGGGTTTGGCGGATGCCAGGAGAACGCTTTTGATGTCTTAACTATTATTGTACAGTGTAGAAAATAGTAAAATAGTAATAAAAGAAAACCCCTGGAATAAGTAGGTGTCCAAACATTTGACTGGTTGAGTGGCAAGAAAAAGTATGTGAACCATTTGGAATTACCTGGATATCTGCATAAATTGGTCATGAAATTTGATCTGATTTCCATCTAGGTCACAACAATAGACAAACAGTATGCTTAAACTAAAAACACAAATTGTATTTTTCTTGTCTATATTGAATACATAATTTAAACATTCACAGTGTAGTTTGGAAAAAGTATGTGAACCCAGAGGCTAATGACTTATCCAAAAGCTAATTAGAGTCAGGAGTCAGCTAACCTGGAGTCCAATCAATGAGATGAGATTGGAGATGTTGATTATAGCTGCCTTGCCCTATAAAAACGTTCATAAAATGTAAGTTTGCTATTCACAAGAAGCATTGCCTGATATGAAGCATGTCTCAAACAAAAGCGATCTCAGAAGACCTAAGATTAAGAATTTGTGACTTACTTATAGCTGGAAAGGGTTACAAAAGTATCTCTAAAAGCCTTGATGTTCATCAGTCCATGGAAAGACAAATTGTCTATAAACGGAGAAAGTTCAGCACTATTGCTACTCTCCCTGGGAGTGGCCGTCCTGCAAAGATGAATGCAAGAGCACAGCGCAGAATGTTCAATGAGGTTAAGAAGAATCCTAGATGGTCAGCTAAAGATTTACAGAAATCTCTGGAACATGCTAACATCTCTTAATGAGTCTACGATACGTAAAACACTAAACAAGAATGGTGTTCATGGGAGGACACCACGGAAGAAGCCACTGCTGTCCAAAGATAACATTGCTGCACGTCTGACGTTGGCAAAAGTGCACCTGGATGTTACACAGCGCTATTGGCAAAATATTCTGTGGACAGATGAAACGACCGTTGAGTTGGTTGGAAGGAACACACAACACTATGTGTGGAGAAAAAAAAAGGCACAGCACGCCAACATAAAAACTTCATCCCAACTGTAAAGCATGGTGGAGGGAGCATCATGGTTTGGGGCTGCTTTGCTCCATTAGAGCCTGAACAGCTTGCTATCGTCGACAGAAAAATGAATTACCAAGCTTATCAAGACATTTTGAAGGAGAATATAAGGTTATCTTTCCATCAATTGAAGCTCAAAAGAAGTTGGGTGAAGCAACAGGACAACGACCAAAAACACAAAGTAAATCAACAAGAGAAGGAAATATGCCTTCTGGAGTGGCCCAATCAAAGTCCTGACCTCAACCCAATTGAAATGCTGTGGCATGACCTCAAGAGAGCGGTTCACACCAGACATCCAAAGAATATTGCTGAATTGAAAAAGTTGTCAAGTGGAATGGTCCAAAATTCCTCCTGACTGTTGTGCAGGTCTGATCCGCCACTACAGAAAACGTTTAGTTGAGGTTATTTCTGCCAAAGGAGGGTCAACCAGTTATTAAATTCACATACTTTTCCCACCCAGCACTGTGAATGTTTACACAGTGTGTTCAATAAAGACATGGAAATGTATAATTGTTTGTGTGTTAGTTTAAACAGATGGTGTTTGTCTATTGTTATGACCTAGATGAAGAGCAGATCAATTTTTTTCCAATTTATGCCGAAATCCAGGTATTTCCAAAAGGTTGACATACTGTTTCTTGCCACTGTGTGTGTGTGTGTGTGTGTGTGTACATACACTGCTCAAAAAAATAAAGGGGACACTTAAACAACACAATGTAACTCCAAGTCAATCACACTTCTGTGAAATCAAACTGTCCACTTTGGAAGCAACACTGATTGACAATACATTTCACATGCTGTTGTGCAAATGGAATAGACAACAGGTGGAAATTCTAGGCAGTTGGCAAGACACCCCCAATAAAGGAGTGGTTCTGCAGGTGGTGACTACAGACCACTTCTCAGTTCCTATGCTTCCTGGCTGATGTTTTGGTCACTTTTGAATGCTGGCGGTGCTTTCACTCTAGTGGTAGCATGAGACGGAGTCTACAACCCACACAAGTGGCTCAGGTAGTGCAGCTCATCCAGGATGGCACATCAATGCGAGCTGTGGCAAGAAGGTTTGCTGTGTCTGTCAGCGTAGTGTCCAGAGCATGGAGGCGCTACCGGGAGACAGGCCAGTACATCAGGAGACGTGGAGGAGGCCGTAGGAGGGCAACAACCCAGCAGCAGGACCGCTACCTCCGCCTTTGTGCAAGGAGGAGCACTGCCAGAGCCCTGCAAAATGACCTCCAGCAGGCGTGCATGTGTCTGCTCAAACGGTCAGAAACAGACTCCATGAGGGTGGTATGAGGGCCCGACGTCCACAGGTGGGGGTTGTGCTTACAGCCCAACACCGTGCAGGACGTTTGGCATTTGCCAGAGAACACAAGGATTGGCAAATTTGCCACTGGCGCCCTGTGCTCTTCACAGATGAAAGCAGGTTCAAACTGAGCACATGTGACAGACGTGACAGAGTCCGGAGATGCCGTGGAGAACGTTCTGCTGCCTGCAACATCCACCAGCATGACCGGTTTGGCGGTGGGTCAGTCATGGTATGGGGTGGCATTTCTTTGGGGGGCCGCACAGCCCTCCATGTGCTCGCCAGAAGTAGCCTGACTGCCATTAGGTACCGAGATGAGATCCTCAGACCCCTTGTGAGACCATATGCTGGTGCGGTTGGCCTTGGGTTCCTCCTAATGCAAGACAATGCTAGACCTCATGTGGCTGGAGTGTGTCAGCAGTTCCTGCAAGAGGAAGGCATTGATGCTATGGACTGGCCCGCCCGTACCCCAGACCTGAATCCAATTGAGCACATCTGGGACATCATGTCTCGCTCCATCCACCAACGCCACGTTGCACCACAGACTGTCCAGGAGTTGGTCGATGCTTTAGTCCAGGTCTGGGAGGAGATCCCTCAGGAGACCATCCGCCACCTCATCAGGAGCATGCCCAGGCATTGTAGGGAGGTCATACAGGCACGTGGAGGCCACACACACTACTGAGCCTCATTTTGACTTGTTTTAAGGACATTACATCAAAGTTGGATCAGCCTGTAGTGTGGTTTTCCACTTAATTTTGAGTGTGACTCCAAATCCAGACCTCCATGGGTTGATAAATTTGATTTTCATTGATAATTTGTGTGATTTTGTTGTCAGCACATTCAACTATGTAAAGAAAAAAGTATTTAATAAGAATATTTAATTCATTCAGATCTATGATGTGTTATTTTAGTGTTCCCTTTATTTTTTTGAGCAGTATATATATATATATATATATCTATATATATATATATACACACACACACACATACAGTGGGGAGAACAAGTATTTGATACACTGCCGATTTTGCAGGTTTTCCTACTTACAAAGCATGTAGAGGTCTGTAATTTTATCATAGGTACACTTCAACTGTGAGAGGTGGAATCTAAAACAAAAATCCAGAAAATCAGTATGACATAAGTATTTGACTAACCAGTAAGAATTCTGGCTCTCACAGACCTGTTAGTTTATATTTAAGAAGCCCTCCTGTTCTCCACTCATTACCTGTATTAACTGCACCTGTTTGAACTCGTTACCTGTATAAAAGACACCTGTCCACACACTCAATCAAACAGACTCCAACCTCTCCACAATGGCCAAGACTAGAGAGCTGTGTAAAGGCATCAGGGATTTAATTGTAGACCTGCACAAGGCTGGGATGGGCTACAGGACAATAGGCAAGCAGCTTGGTGAGAAGGCAACAACTGTTGGCGCAATTATTAGAAAATGGAAGAAGTTCAAGACGACTGTGACTTAGAAGTCTGTCACTGGCCGCAGGCACACATTCATCACTCCTCCCTGCTCCGTTATAAGATAAGTTAACAATGTGGGTCGACACACAAATAAGCTTCTGTCTTAATACATATATTTCACACTTGTCAGTGTTCATATTTAATATAAGCAATATTTATCATACTTATCTATGTTGTGGATGAGCGTGTTGTTTGTTTGTTCTGTTCCTCTCTCTCTATCTCCATAGCTTCTGGGTATGCTGGATAAGGACCCGAGCTAAGGGAATTGGGCTGACTTTGTAGTACCTGTCCCGAATGGTTCATTCATGTAAATGGGAATATTGAAAGACACTGTCAGTAGTGATGTAATTTTGTAAATGTTATGTTGTGATATTGTTTCATAAACGTGTTGCAATGTATATACTTTAGTATGTTTGTTTAGTTAAATGGAAAATGTAGGTTTGACTAGGTAATTGCTTAATTAATTAGTGTTAATTGTTCTAAGGGGAGGGGCTCAGCCTACAAAAGGAGCCTTTCTTTCAGTTCATGGAGAGGCATTTTGGATTGAGCTGTGGATGGGGTAGCAGTTTATAGCTGGCCCATATGGTATATGTTTGATGGCAGTACTGTCGTTTTTGTTCCGGAATCACTTTGTAAATAAACACCCTTGCACAGAATAACTTTTGCGGCTCTGTCATCTTTTTACTTTGATAGGTTAGATTTTCCAGTATAGCCTTCTGGCCTAATCTACGTGACAACGACGATCAATCACCCTCGGTCTGGGGCTCCATGCAAGATCTCAACTCGTGGGGCATCAATGATCATGAGGAAGGTGAAGGATCAGCCCAGAACTACACGGCCGGACCTGGTCAATGACCTGAAGAGAGCTGGGACCACAGTCTCAAAGAGAACCATTAACACACTACGCCGTCATGGATTAAAATCCTGCAGCGTACGCAAGGTCCCCCTGCTCAAGCCAGCGCATGTCCAGGCCCGTCTGAAGTTTGCCAATGACCATCTGGATGATCCAGAGGAGGAATGGGAGAAGGTCATGTGGTCTGATAAGACAAGAGCTTTTTGGTCTAAACTCCATTTGCTGTGTTTGGAGGAAGAAGGATGAGTACAACCCCAAGAACACATCCCAACCGTGAAGCATGGAGGTGGAAACATTCTTTGGGGATGCTTTTCTGCAAAGGGGACAGGATGACTGCATCGTATTGAGGAGAGGATGGATGGGGCAATGTATCGCGAGATCTTGGCCAACAACCTCCTTCCCTCAGTAAGAGCATTGAAGATGGGTCGTGGCTGGGTCTTCCAGCATGACAACGACCTGAAACACACAGCCAGGGCAACTAAGGAGTGGCTCCGTAAGAAGCATCTCAAGGTTCTGGAGTGGCCTAGCCAGTCTCCAGACCTGAACCCAATAGAACATCATTGGAGGGAGCTGAAAGTCCATATTGCCCAGCGACAGCCCCGAAACCTGAAGGATCTGGAGAAGGTCTGTATGGAGGAGTGGGCCAAAATCCCTGCTGCAGTGTGTGCAAACCTGGTCAAGAACTACAGGAAACGTATGATCTCTGTAATTGCAAACAGGTTTCTGTACCACTAAGTGCTGCTTTTCTGATGTTTCAAATACTTATGTCATGCAATAAAATGCAAATGAATTACTTATCATACAATGTGATTTTCTGAATTTTTGTTTTAGATTCAGTCTCTCACAGTTGAAGTGTATCTATGATAAAAAAATTAGACCTCTACATGCTTTGTAAGTAGGAAAACCTGCAAAATCAGTGTATCAAATACTTGTTCTCCCCACTGTATATATAAAATCCCAGCTAATACACCATACAATCAGTACATCAAATCAATTTACATGGCACAGCTATCAAAATCTTGGTCATGAAATTAAGCTGGCATGGTTGAAGTCTGAAGTTTACATACACCTTAGCCAAATACTTTTAAACTCAGTTTCACAATTCCTGACATTTAATCCTAGTAAAAATTCCCTTAGGTCAGTTAGGATCACCACTTTATTTTAAGAATGTGAAAGAGAATGATTTCGGCTTTTATTTCTTTCATCACATTCCCAGTGGGTCAGAAGTTTACATACTCAATTAGTATTTGGTAGCAATGCCTTTAAATTATTTAACTTGGGTCAAATGTTTTGGGTAGCCTTCCACAAGCTTCCCACAATAAGTTGGGTGAATTTGGGCCCATTCCTCCTGACAGAGCTGGTGGAACTGAGTAAGGTCTGCAGGCCTCCTAGCTCGCACACGCTTTTCCAGTTCTGCCCACAAATTTTCTATAGGATTGAGGTGAAGGCTTTGATGTCCACTCCAATACCTTGACGCCTGAAGGTACTTCAGAGAGTTATTTCATACCGCTCAGGACGTGTTCTGTCTCCTAGAGATGAATGCACTTTGATGTGAAAAGTGCAAATCAATCCCAGAACAGCAAAGAACCTTGTGAAGATGCTGGAGGAAACAGGTACAAAAGTATCTATATCCACAGTAAACCTTAGTCCTATATAGACATAACCTTAAAGGCTGCTCAGCACGGAAGAAGCCATTTCTCCAAAGCCGCCATAAAAAAGCCAGACTACGATTTGCAACTGCACATGGGGATAAAGATCGTACTTTTTGGAGAAATGTCCTCTGGTCTGATGAAACAAAAATCAAACTGCTTGGCCATGATGACCATTGTTATGTTTGGAGGAAAAAGGGGGGGGGGGCTTGCAAGCCGAAGAACACCAACCCAACCGTGAAGCACGGGGGTGGCAGCATCATGTTGTGGGGGTGCTTTGCTGCAAGAGGGACTGGTGCACTTCACAAAATAGATGGCATCATGAGGTGGGAAATTATGTGGAGATATTGAAGCAACATCAAGACATCAGTTAAAAGTTAAAGCTTGGTCACAAATGGGTCTTCCAAATGGACAATGACCCCCAAGCACACATCCAAAGTTGTGGCAAAATGGCTTAAGGACAACAAAGTCAAGGTATTGGAGTGGCCATCACAAAGCCCTGACCTCAATCCTATAGAAAATGTGTGGGCAGAACTGAAAAGGCGTGTGCGAGCAAGTTGGCCTACAAACCTGACTCAGTTACACCAGCTCTGTCAGGAGGAATGGACCCAAATTCACCCAACGTATTGTGGGAAGTTTGTGGAAGGCTACCCGAAACGATTGATCCAAGTTAAACAATTTAAAGGCATTGCTACCAAATACTAATTGAGTGTATGTAAACTTCTGACCCACTGGGAATGTGATGAAAGAAATAAAAGCTGAAATAAATCACTCTACTATTATTCTGACATTTCACATTCTTAAAATAATATGATCCTAACTGACCTAAAACAGGGAATTTTTATTAGGATTAAATGTCAGGAATTGTGAAAAACTGAGTTTAAATGTATTTGGCTAAGGTGTATGTAAACTTCTGACTAACTGTATCAAAGAGTGAAATGGAAGATAAAACACTACACATCTAATCAGCTGTTTTAAAAACACACACAATCTCAATTGTCTTTATTTTACGATTATTTTATCTAAATAAAGACAGACTGTCCTGTTCAGGCACATATAAATTATACTAATACATATGGAAGGGTCAACCCACAGAAGGAAATTAGTCTGGCTGAAGGTCAGTGCAAAATGCGAAGCATCACAAAAACGTGACAGACAGTCCTTCACTGACGTTTGGCTACTGCTCCTGTGAGGAAAATAGTGAAGATAAAAGGGAGTCAATTTTCATTTTGAATTACATCTCAGTACGTTACGCAAGAACAATGTACGATATTGAGCAGAATGTAGGTCCAACATATTATGCATTAGTAACACATCCATCCTCAAAAAATGTGCATGGATTTTTATACTGACCTTAATGTTTCTCTGAATTAGATATGGTGCTCTCAAATCATTCTGGCAGTTTGTGTATGCCATGCCAAGCCCCATTCCTAAGCCAAAGGCAACTGGCCAGGTGTGTCCTGAGGAAAGCAAAATTTGTCCAAGCTATTTTCTCTTGAAAATACATTTACTCACAGAAATGTCTGAGTCACACTACCGTGATGACCTAAACAATGCTGTGTGCAGATATTTTCTTTTCACATGGTCCTTTCCTAGACTGGGAACTAAGACCACGTGGTCAAGTGAGAGCTTATGTTCCAAATGGTCTGGCCACAATATTTTTTAACTCCTGTTGAGTCCCATGTTAATTGACTGAATGCACACAGTTTTGGGCTATCGCACTAATTGCGATAGACCAAACACACAGAGAACCAACCAATGTAAAAGCACAACCCCCTTAATTAATGACTTAACGTGTTCACAACATCAAAAGAGCCTCCCTAGATGCAAATGTAATGTGCTAGCTATGTAACTAACATGCATCTGGTCAGGGCTGAGTATGCTCCTTTCCAGCAGAGTTGCAGGAATTGTGGTTGATGCACAAACAGGCCAGCACAATGCAACCTGGCTTGGCTTGGTTCAGTTCAGGTCAGTAGTGTGAAATAGTCAAGGCCACAATGGCTGCTCCACTGCAAATATTCCATATTTTGCATCATCAGTCTGCACCCCATAAAGAATGTTTATCTCTGGCCATTGTTAACAATCCTGTGAACAGTGAAAGTACTCACGTTTGAAGAATACCACAGAAAACACGATTCCTAAGCCCAGACCAGCACCTAAAAACAAGTAACATAGGGAGAAATGTTCAGGTAACAGAACTGAGACAGGAAATATGGGGCCAGAACCTGTACTGGCAGAGATGTAGCTAGCCATCTTGTCTCGACCAATGCACATCAAAAAGGAGACACGATGAAAGCATTGTATAATGCCAAAGTATCATACCTTTAACACATTTACCTAGAAAATTTAAACGAATATCCAATGGCTTGAGACATCTTATGCCTCTAGGCCCTACACCCCTTTGGACAAACACTGACAGGTTATAACTATGTAGTAGCAGCAACAATGTTTGCTGGCTACCAAAAGATGTTATTCACATCTTGCACGCTAGCTATGTGACTAACTGGACTGACAGTGATTGTAAATTACTAACTGATACTATAACAGTTAACGTTAGCTATATTACGAGAATAGGATGGCTGGCTGGCTGGCTGCTGCTACCGCCACCTACTACTACTACTACTCGTCCTTAGCAGACCTTCTAACTAGCTCAGTAGCTAGCAGTAAGTGATAGCTAGCTAATACTGACATGTTACTTTTAGTTGTATTATCTGGCAAAGCAGATTATAGCGAACGTTCTGGAACAAATTGAGTTATTTACCAAGTTTAACGGCGCTATCTGCGAGGCATCGATCCAGCTTTTTCCCCAGTTCCTTTTCAGACATGTTTAGCTTTTTGCTTGCTAAAAATGTCAAACGCAGTCCTTGGATTTCGGAGCCGTTATCTAGATCTCGCGATACCTCGTTTTACTTGAAGAGGAACATAATACTCCATCTAGCGACTGAACTGGGAAATTCAAAGATCATTTTATAGCCAAGACCAGAAGTCTTAGCGGCATCCCGATTAAAGGGACATTTTCACCAAATCTATCCATCAAGCAGGTGGCCAATATCTTGTAATGTCAGCATTTCCTTTTGCTGTAAAATAAACAGTTTGAGGAATTTGATTACTATTTATTAAACATTAATACATTTGCTTATCAACACATTGAATAAATTACAGCTCACTTTTTGCAATAATGACAAGACAGTTTTATGAGATGACAGTGTCAAATACAACTGTTGCATTATAAAACCTCAAATCATTTTTTTAAACTCCTGCTTTGGGCTGGATGTGTCAATGCGGAATTAATTTAAGTGATCCTTCCACAAGATCTAGTCCCAACACAAATCACTGAGGTAAAGACAGTTTCAGAATGGATATTCGACAGATATTTGCCTGTAGTTTTCCTTACATCCACCAACAGCAGTTAGGGACCATCAACATAGTGACAAATCACATTTTTCAAATTTCAATTAGTCCTAAAATGTTCAAAACTGGTTCTTTGTCGATTTACATCTCACACTATTTTAAATGATGTATTTACATTTTTGAATTTCAATAGCTCTTTGGTCATGTGACCTACTGACTTCAAACAAGGTTCAGAATGTACACTCAGTGGGCCTACACATTGCACACCCTTTAGTTTGTCCATTTTCGTCTCACGTGTTTATACATTCATTTTTCAAACTTTAACATTTCAATAGCTCCTTGGTCATGTGACCTACTGACCTCAAACAAGGTTCAGAATGGCCACTGACTACCATTCTATATTGCACACCCTTTTGTTTGTCCATTTTAATCTCACGCAATTTTACATTAATTTGCCTGCTCTACCCCCCTGAAGGACAGTGTCACTCACACACCTATTCACTTGGGCCTTCTCCCTGGGGCCTTCCTGACCTCCAGACAGGCCCCCATTGACCTGGCCTCCACACCTACTCTCACTACCCGGTCAACACCCCTCTCCCTTGACCTTAAAGTATAGCTTACTCCCTGGAATTACTAAAACATCTATAGTCCCACTGTCAGGAACCACGTGCACCTGGCAACCCGCAACAGGCTCTGTGCACCTGGTAAACCGAAACAGGCTCTGTGCTCCTGGTGACACGCCCACTTTTTTCTGCTCACAGACTAAGTCCCCACTCCAACCTCCTTGGCCTGAGTGCTGCCCCCACCCCACGAGTCCGGCCACCCATGCTTGGACTCGGGGTACCCCCCGCCTTGATGGAGGCCTCCTTGTGCACCTGGTAACCTGAAACAAGTTCTGTGCACCTGGTGACCCGCCCGCTTTTATCCGCTCAGAGACTAAGTCCCCAACCCAACTTCCACAGCCTGAGTGCTGCCCCCAGCCCCTGAGTCACGCCCGGGGGTATCAGAGGCTTTTCTGTCTTAAAAACTGGACATCAGTCTGACATTCTGTTTTGCCTTTGCCTACTCCCTTTGTTATAATAAATATCGGAGCTCAACCATTTGCCTCCTGTGTCTGCATTTGGGTCTTGCCTTGTGCACTTATACTGTGGACATTCTGAAAGTAGTTTAAGGTCAGTAGGTCACATGACCAAGGAGCAATTGAAATGTTAAATTTGGTAAAATACATGTAAAATTGTGTGAGATGAAAATGGACAAACCTAAGGGTGTGCAATATAGAAGGGTAGTCAGTGTACATTCTGAACCTTGTTTGAAGTCAGTAAGTCACATGACCAAGGAGCTATTGACATTTTTTTAAATATTTTTTAAATCATGTAAAAACCTGCGAGATGAAAATGGACAAACTAAAGGGTGTGCAATGTGTAGGCCCACTGACTGTACATTCTGAACATTGTTTGAGTCAAGTAGGTCACATGACCAAGGAGCTATTGAAATTCGAATGTAAAAAAGTTTGTACTTTGTTTACGCTCCCTAACTCATTTAACTAGGAATACAAAATGCTGCTCACATTTCCACATGTTTATTAGCTTTGGAAAGCGAATTCATGTCCAAATCGTGAAAATAAGACTCGTGCAATGTTGTGCGCAATTTTTCCAACATCATGACACTTATTTGGTCTGTGGCTCAAGTGGTTTGAAAGCTAATGAGGTTTGAAAGAGCAAATATCCGTCAGATATCCAACTTGAAACTGTCTTTACCTCTACACAAATCTAGGGTTCGGTGCAGTTGGTCATACGTTCTATCGGTTCGGTTGGTTGCCAGAGACAAGACCCAGTCCGTCAGTCTTTTTGTTCTGTATCTATGGATGCGACGCAGTCGTTCGTTCTAAATGTTCCATTGCCATACTGGCTGGCAACATTTGTATCCCTTGCTTGCTAGCCAGCCATCCAGCCAACTACGGCTAACTCAGTCACGTCAGAAAGTGCAGTGACATTTTGTAGTGACATTTATTTTGATTCATCCATAACAATGAGCCGCGATTTTGCCTGGCATAGAAAATGTGCTCACTCGTCAGGACACTGTTGTTCAGAGGATCTAGCCAACAAAGCTAACACAATCACTTCAAACTGAAGCTGGAAAGACTGCAAACTAGCTGCATTTTGTTAAGTTTGATCTTTTTTCAATTGACATTTCTTTGTATATATCCATAAAAATGATGCCAGCTGATTCATGATTTCAACTGGCTGAGAAACGCTCACTGTCTGTCCGACCTCTCCTACCAACACTTTCATTACTATGGGACAGCTGGAGGTCAAATTTGAATATTGAAACAATGTTGGAAATGTCGGAGAGGTTTATACAAATCTCCGCTGTTGAAAACAAAATGTTCGTCTAAAAAAAAATGTGAGATAATGTCTAGATGCTTTTTATAGTGGAGATCAAGTTTATAAATTGCCTGGCTGGGCTGATGAGACAGTGGATTGCACAGTCAGATGGAACAGAGTAAATAGGCATTTTAATGTCATCGATTTAGCCGGTGGCAACTTTTGGAATAGACACAGGCTGGAATATGGTTTTAACCAATCAGCATTCAGGATTAGACCCACCGTTGCATAAACATGTATAATCTATGAGCAAAATTACTATTCTACTTCAATTAGCCACAAAATCCCTAGTCTTCTGGAAGCTGTGTGGCGCCATTTTGAGTAGGTCCGATCTCTCCGGAATCCTTGGTACGTTCTTACCCCATTGAAGTAGAAATGTAACATGGTTAAGGTAAGGGTTAAGTGTACGCTGGGAGTCAGGAAGCAAGAACCGGGAGTAAATAATTGAATAAATAGAACATACAAAATACAAAACAAGAAACACGAAAAGCGCACAGACATGAACCCGAAACAGAGTCAACAATGCCTGAGGGAAAAAACACGGGGAGTGACAGATATAGGGAGGGTAATCAGGGAGGTGGAGTCCAGGTGAGTCTCATGAGGCGCAGATACAGGTAACGATAGTGGCAGGTGTCAGTAATCATGAGACAACGAGGACATGAAAGGGGGAGTGGGAGTAAATGTGACAGTACCCCCTCCCTGGCGCGCGGCTCCAGCCATAGGACGCCAACCAGAGGGATGGTCCTGGGGACCATGCCAGCTGCCTCAGCTGAGGCGTGGGGTCTGATAAGCCAGCTGAGGCATCCCCGGTTGCTTCGGCAGGGGCACTTGGACCCGAAACAAGATTCTCTGGTCTGATGAAACCAAGATTGAACTCTTTGGCCTGAATGCCAAGCGTCACGTCTGGAGCAAACCTAGCACCATCCCTTCTGTGAAGCATGATCGTGGCAGCATCATGCTGTGGGGAAGTTTTTCAGCGGCAGGGACTGGGAAACTAATCAGCAAAGATGGACTGAGCAAAGTACAGAGATATCCTTGATTAAAATCTGCTCTAGAGCATTCAGGACCACAGACTGAGACGAAGGTTCACCTTCCAACAGGACAATTTTATTTTTTATTTTACCTTTATTCAACTAGGCAAGTCAGTTAAGAACAAATTCTTATTTTCAATGACAGCCTAGGAACAGTGGGTTAACTGCCTGTTCAGGGGCAGAACGACAGATTTGTACCTTGTCAGCAATGACCCTAAGCACACAGCCAAGACAACGCAGGAGTGGCTTCGGGACAAGTCTCTGAATGTTCTTGAGTGGCACAACCAGAACCCGGACTTGAACCCAATCGAACATCTCTGGAGAGACCTGAAAATAGCTGTGCAGCAACACTCCCCATCCAACCTGACAGAGCTTGAGAGGATCTGCTGAGAAGAATGGAAAAACTCCCCAACTACAGGTGTGCCAAGCTTGTTGAGTCATACCCAAGAAGACTCGAGGCTGTAATCGCTGCCAAAGGTTCTTCAACAAAGTACTGTGTAAAGGGTCTGAATAGTTATGTAAATGTCATATTTCACATACATTAAAAACAAAACAATTTGCTAACATTTCTAAAAAACTGTTTTTGCTTTGTCATTATGGGGTATTGATGAGGATTGTTTTGTTTTGTTGAATAAGTCTGAAACCTAACAAAATGTGGAAGAAGTCAATGGGTCTGAATACTTTCTGAAAGCACTCTATACCCACAGAATTAAATGAACACAATTGACCAATTATATATATTCCCCAGACTCAACTGGCGCACCAGGGTCCATATCCAGAACAGGATCAATACGGACCGTGGGTCCTGAATACCAAAAAATGTGTAAACATTTTTAGTCTGGCTTCGACCCTTGGTCATATAAACTGTGTAGAGTTGTGTAAAATATCTGCCCCATGAAAGATGAAAAATGTGCTTTAAAACTGCTACATTTTCTCTCTGCCAACAAGAGGGGTGTGAACAGTTTGGGGTTGCATGGGTTGCGAGGTGGGGGTTTGTTACTATGCCGTTAAATGACTATCCATCCGGACCTTTGCCACCTAGGAAATGTGTGTGACGGGTTCTTTCCAAATAGTAGTTGAGTACCCCTGATATATACCATACAAAGAAATGGAGTCAATAAATGTATTTTTTCACAGAAATAATGCAAGAATGTCAGAATCACAGGCTATTAAATTAAATTGTTCCACATATGTCCCACACTGCCTCCTTGCTGTGAATTTGCATCACCTAGCTGTGAATGTGCACCGGCATGTATTAGCAGCTCAAGGCTCAGACACGCTCCTTCCCCGGGAGCAGAGTGCTCTGGCTGGGAGGTGAGCTGGAGTGGCCGGCACGGGGATTAGCAGGAGGGAACACGACAAAAACCATGATACCTGTAGAGCACTTGTGGCCAGAGCCTTGCTTACAAATGACACCCTCACAGTGGAGTATGTTCTATTCAACACAAAGACTTGAGATTCACATATCCACAAGGAGTAGCAAATAGACTTCACACAGCTCTCTCTCACACAAACAACCAAACACCAACAGGAGCAATACCATTAACCTTGTGTGTGTAGTAAAGAATAACTTGGAGAATTTGTTGTTTTTCCCTCTTCTTGCCATTCCACTCAAGCTGCCTTTGCTCTCAAACGTTGTAGCCCACCTCTCAATTTGCCCTCCCCCCAGCGAGTGTCATCATGACACGCAGCTTTGAAACATACAGCCACAGAATTGCTCACTCTGGCTCCAACGCTGAGGAAAGCAGGACTATTGGGCACGACGAAGAGATAGAATCAGTGCCGACACTTCTTATCACAACTGCAACAGGAGCCAATAAGAGGTTTTCACAGAAATGACTGATGGGCCCCTCTGTTAACCCTGTGAACAATGTGGTGAACGGATTATCAAAACAGGACCTCAGTGGCTTCTCTTTATCCTTCTCAAGTGTCAGGAAAGCTTTATCAGCAGTAACTAGCACCAGAGGTCACATACATTTTGTGCTTCACAGCAATTGTTGGCATTCACAGACTGGAAGAGGAACAGGGAAGCTCTCACATTGACCAATGTCAACCACCGCTATGGACAACTCATCCTTACCTGGCTTAGAGGCAGCAACTGCAAGTGGGGATGCTGTTAACCCTTTAGGGAGTTCCAATGGCAGCTTGTCCGAAACCAGTGCCTGGGGCATCAGTGGCAGTGGTCCGTGGCTGTTGGCGTGCATGTTATCCCTCATCATCCTGATGACGGCTTGTGGCAACACTCTGTTGATCGCTCTGGTGTTTGCCCAACGCTCCTTACGCAACACCTCCAACTGTTTCCTGGTGTCTCTCTTCCTGTCTGACCTGATGGTGGCTCTGGTGGTGATGCCGCCGGCAATGCTCAATGTGCTGTACGGGGCCTGGGTGTTGTGGCCGGGCTTCTGCCCCGTGTGGCTCTGCTTCGACGTCATGTGCTGTAGTGCCTCCATTCTCAACCTGTGTGTGATCAGCCTGGACCGCTACCTCCTCATCATCTCGCCGCTGCGCTACAAGCAGAGGATGACCCCTCCTCGGGCCCTTCTTCTGGTGGGAGGGGCCTGGGGTCTGGCCGCCCTCACCTCCTTCTTGCCCATCAAGATGAACTGGCACAGCTTGGGTCATGGGAGTGGCCATTCCCCAATGCACGGGGCTGGCAGTGCCAATGTCAGCACATACCCAGAGCTGAGCTTGTGGTACCACGCCTCCTACTTCCAGCTGTCGCAGTCCGGTGGCCTGTCCTTCCAGTGCTGTCTGCGGGTTACCTTTCCTTTTGCCCTGGTGGCGTCAGTCCTCACCTTCTTCTTGCCATCCAGTGCCATCTGCTTCACCTACTGTCAGATTCTCCTGGCGGCGCGGAGACAGGCGAGGCGGGTGGCGGCGCTAAGTCAACCTCCGTACCCGCATCATTCGCCTGGGGAGCCTTCTCACCCTCCGTCACCAGGTGGGGGCGCCGCCGGACATGCTCACCTCGAAGGAGATGACTACAGTCATCAGGAGAACCCTGTGTCACGCCACGTGCCGGTGAGAGCGTGGGGTGGTAGAGGAAATGAAGGGGATACAATGAGGCTACATCCCAATGCTGTATAATCCGTCCCTATATGATCAGTGTGTGCCTGGATAGGTTTCCACCATGGTGCCTTCTCTACCTCTCATGCCCTCTCAGATTAGTTGTCATGAAGGAAAACAAATGTGGGGATTTAGCTAAAATAATTAGGACACAGCCATTGACTTGGGAGATGGATTCAAGAATTTGAGATTACGAAGGTGTTGTGGGCTGATTAGGTGTGTGTACACTCCCCTACGTATTTATTTGGACAGTGAAGCTAAAACTTTAAATTTGGGTCTATACTCCAGCATAAAAAATAGATATATGAGACAACAGTACAGAATGTCACCGTTTATGAGTGTTTTCATGCATATCTGTTTACAGTTTAGAAATGAATACACTTTATGTATCTAATCCCCCACATTTGAAATTCACTTAAAGAGTATTCAATTTAGTCAAAAGTTTAGTGTTTGATCCCATATTACTAGCCATATTACATCAAGCTTGTGACTTTACAAATTTATTGCTTTGGTTGTGTTTCAGATTATGTTCTGCCCAACAGAAATTCATGGTCAATAACAAATCCTCTGAAAGATACAAAGAGGGAGGAGGGGCAATGGCGCCTGTTGATGGAGAACTGGTTGATAGAATAAATGGCACAGACATTGCATTGTATTTTTCTAGTCAATGACCTGTGCTACACTCCTGAGATTGAGGGCCTTGGAAAGTGATTCATAACAATGTTATTCCACACAGACTTTTCAATGTTTTCAACAACACTTCACATCTCTTTCAATGTGAGCATTACATCTTGTTAAATGCAAGGCCTACATACCTTTCCTTTTTTCTGAATCTCCTCGACAAATCAGGCCAAGGATGCATCTAAAGTGACATCTTCTTGTCTCTTCTCCTGAAAGCAATTTGGTGGAAGCTATCATTTATTTTCTTTTGCTACTCCAGCTATAAATGTTAGCTCCATTTGTGTAAGTGCACATTGTTACATAAGTGCTTAAAGCTATTTATACCGGTTTGCTGTTTGTACACAAATAACTTTCTATGCATTAGATTTGTGCTCACCCTGGAAATATTGTTTTAATTCCACTTCATTGTTTTAATTCAAGTTCATTTGCAAATCCTTGAAATTGTGCATGCCGCGAACAGGTAAACAGTTTTAGGGCGGCAGGTAGCCTAGAGGTTAAGAGCGTTGTTCTTATCCCAGAGCCAACTAGGTGAAAAATGTGTCGATGTGCCCTTGAGCAAAGTCCTTAACCCTAATTGCTCCTGTAAGTCACTCTGGATAAGAGTGTCTGTAAAATGTTTTAAGAATCATGTAACAATGTGGACCTGTAGCTACCTTGTAAAATTAAATAAATACCTAGGTTTTTTGGATACATTGAGATGCAGTACTTGCCCGTGTCCGAATACCTATACTAGCATACTACATACTAAAACGGCATACTATGTACTCATTGTCGCATAGCCTACTATTTAGCACCTACCGTTTAGTAAAAAGGAGGCGATACAGTATGCCACAGCCGCAACGCAGTAGCAGCTCCTGACTGGATATGTGGATTTTTCCAAATTCAGACATGCATCACATTGACCAGCATGATAATATCTCATTTCAAATTTGATTAATTTCTCTAAACTCTGAATAGAATAAAAATTGAGTTATGGGCTCACTCAGGCTGGTTATTTGTAGACTATCACATTCAACCTACACTTTAGCCCGTATAATCCATTTATCCTATTTAAAAAACTCTGAAGGCAGAAACATATAATTTGGTTCAATTTCAACAAATGCATTAGTGAAACCAAAGTCCTGTAACATATACATTAAATCAAATAGCCTAGTAGGCACACCAAAACTTTTCAAATGTTCACATCAAAAGGCTATTGCATAGAAAAACCTGGAACTGCTGGACAGCAACATAAACTAAAGCACTGATCAGTGGGACCGAGATCAAAACGACTGCTAAGGCTTGATCCTTAAATGACTGATGTGATTTCAACAACGCAGACACATCCCGAGATCCACGGTGCCGACAAATTCAGAAATTAAAAGATGGTTTAGTATTTACACTGAAAAATTATATAAACGCAACATGCAACAACTTCAAAGATTTTATTGAGTTACAGTTCATATAAGGAAATCAGTCAATTGAAATACATTAATTAGTCCCTTAACTATGGATTTCACATGACTGAGAATACATATATGCATCAGTTGGTCACAGACACTTAAAAAAAAAAATGAGGGGCATGGATCAGAAAACCAGTGACCATGCAGCATGACACATCTCCTTTGCATAAAGTTGGTCAGGCTGTTGATTGTGGCCCGTGGATGTTGGCCCACTCATCTTCAATGGCTGTGCGAAGTTGCTGGATATTGGCGGGAACTGAAACATACTGTCGTACATGTCGATACAGAGCATCCCAAATATGGTCAGTGGGTGACATGTTTGGTGAGTATACAGGCTATGGAAGAACTGGGACATTTTCAGTTTCCAGGAATTGTGTAGAGATCCTTGCGACATGAGGCTGTGAAATATCATGCTGAAACATGAGGTGATGGCAGCAGATGAATGGCACAACAATGGGCCTCAGGATCTCGTCACAGTATCTCTATGCATTCAAATTTTAATCGATAAAATGTAATTGTGTTTGTTGTCCGTAGCTTAAGCCTGCCCATACCATAACCCCACCGCCACCATGGGGCACTCTGTTCACACGTTGACATCAGCAAACCACTTGCCCCAACAATGCTATACACGTTGTCTGCCATCTGCCCGGTAAAGTTGAAACCAGGATTCATTCGTGAAGAGCACACTTCTCCAGCATGCCCGTGGCCATCGAAGGTGAGTATTTGCCCAAGTCAGTTATGACATCGAACTGCAGTCAGGTCAAGACCCTGGTGAGGACGACAAGCAGGCAAATGAGCTTCCCTGAGACGGTTTCTGACAGTTTGTGCAGAAATTCTCTGGTTGTGCAAACCCACAGTTTCATCAACTGTTCTCAGACAATCCCGCAGGTGAAGAAGCCGGATGTGGTCCTGGGCTGGCATGGTTACACAGTGGACATTCCTGCAGTCATCATGCCAATTGTACTCTCCCTCAAAACTTGAGACATCTGTGGCATTGTGTTGAGTGACAAATCCCCAGCACAAGGTGCACCTGTGTAATGATCATGTTCTTTAATCAGCTTTTTGATATGCCACACCTGTCAGGTGGATGGATTATCTTGACAAAGGAGAAATGCTCACTAACAGGAATGTAAACAAACATTTTAGAGAAAAGCTTTTTGTGCATTCCTGGGATCATTTACAGTGGGGAGAACACGTTTTTGATACACTGCTGATTTTGCAGGTTTTCCTACTTACAAAGCATGTAGAGGTCTGTAATTTTTATCATAGGTACACTTCAACTGTGAGAGACGGAATCTAAAACAAAAATCCAGAAAATTGTATGATTTTTAAGTAATTAATTTGCATTTTATTGCATGACATAAGTATTTGATACATCAGAAAAGCAGAACTTAATATTTGGTACAGAAACCTTTGTTTGCAATTACAGAGATCATACGTTTCCTGTAGTTCTTGACCAGGTTTGCACACACTGCAGCAGGGATTTTGGCCCACTCCTCCATACAGACCTTCGCCAGATCCTTCAGGTTTCGGGGCTGTCGCTGGGCAATATGGACTTTCAGCTCCCTCCAAAGATTTTCTATTGGGTTCAGGTCTGGAGACTGGCTAGGGCACTCCAGGACCTTGAGATGCTTCTTACGGAGCCACTCCTTAGTTGCCCTAGCTGTGTGTTTCGGGCCTTTGTCATGCTGGAAGACCCAGCCACGACCCATTTTCAATGCTCTTACTGAGGGATGGAGGTTGTTGGCCAAGATCTCGCGATACATTGCCCCATCCATCCTCCCCTCAATACGGTGCAGTCGTCCTGGTCCCTTTGCAGAAAAGCATCCCTAAAGAATGATGTTTCCACCTCTATGCTTCACGGTTGGGATGGTGTTCTTGGGGTTGTACTCATCCTTCTTCTTCCTCCAAACACGGCGAGTGGAGTTTAGACCAAAAAGCTCTATTTTTTTCTCATCAGACCACATGACCTTCTCCCATTCCTCCTCTGGATCATCCAGATAGTCATTGGCAAACTTCAGACTGGCCTGGACATGCGCTGGCTTGAGCAGGGGGACCTTGCGTGCGCTGCACGATTTTAATCCATGACGGTGTGTGTTACTAATGGTTTTCTTTGAGACTGTGGTCCCAGCTCTCTTCAGGTCATTGACCAGGTCCTGCCGTGTAGTTCTGGGCTGATCCCTCACCTTCCTCATGATCATTGATGCTCCACGAGGTGAGATCTTGCATGGAGTCCCAGACTGAGGATAATTGACAGTCATCTTGAACTTCTTCCATTTTCTAATAATTGCACCAACAGTTGTTACCTTCTCACCAAGCTGCTTGCCTATTGTCCTGTAGCCCATCCCAGCCTTGTGCAGGTCTACAATTTAACCCTGATGTCCTTACACAGCTCTCTGGTCTTGGCCATTGTGGAGAGGTTAGAGTCTGTTTGATTGAGTGTGTGGACAGGTGTCTTTTATACAGGTAACGAGTTCAAACAGGTGCAGTTAATACATGTAATGAGTGGAGAACAGGAGGGCTTCTTAAAGAAAAACTAACAGGTCTGTGAGAGCCAGAATTCTTACTGGTTGGTAGGTGATCAAATACTTATGTCATGCAATAAAATGCAAATTAATTACTTAAAAATCATACAATGTGATTTTCTGGACTTTTGTTTTAGATTCCGTCTCTCACAGTTGAAGTGTACCTATGATAAAAATTACAGACCTCTACATGCTTTGTAAGTAGGAAAACCTGCAAAATCGGCAGTGTATCAAATACTTGTTCTCCCCACTGTGTTTCAGCTCATGAAACATGGGACCAACACTTTACATGTTGTGTTTATATTTTTGTTCGGTGTAGATTAAAAGAGAACAAACACTTTTCAATGAGAAAACAGAAATCCGCTATTCAGCATCTTCCCAATTAAGCAGCCTAGTTTTTTTGTCTGGCTACTTGAAGACAACCAGGGCCTATCACTTGCAGCCAACCTCTTCCAATGCATTGTGGAAAACTGTGCATCAAATTATACTAGATGAAGAACTGAAATGAATAGGCCATCACATCATGGCATTTTAAACCATACTAGATTTTTGAAAATTCTCATTCTATAAAACCTATTTTTGCATACTGAGAATACATTATTGCGTTGTTTCCCGCTATTAGTTGATTTCGGTAGCGCATCTCCATATCTAATTAACCAGCTGTTGTCAAACCGAAATTAGTATGACATCCGGGGATTTAAAGTATACTTGATTTTTGAAATGTCGCACACTATTAAACCGGTTTTTTTTTTTGCACACTCAAATGGCCTATTTAGGATGCAAGTATAGGTATTCGGACACGGCCCTTGTCTCTGACCGCCCTGTCTGTCCCTCTGTCCTCAGTTGTCGGTGAACAGCGAGCGGCGGCTGGCCCACCGGCAGGGACGGAGGGCAGTGAAGGCCAGTCTGACCCTGGGAGTCCTGCTGGGCCTCTTCTTCAGCGCCTGGCTGCCCTTCTTCATCACCAACATGGCCCAGGTCAGTGGCTCAAACTGTATCGGCCTCTTTATTAAAGAGTGATTTAAACATACTATTACATTAATGTCAAGCATAGAAGAGTATACATGTTCTCCTGAAATCCTAGTGAAATCTCAATTTCCAAACGTTCACTTTACCTCCACATTAATAAAGAAATTGGCCTATAAAATGCACAATCGAATCTGGTCATTATTTCTCTTCGATATCAATGATATTGTTTCTTCTTGCAGCGCTTGCAGTAAACTTTGGGATTCAAAGCACATTTCAATCGAGGGCTTTTCAAAAAATGATGAGCTCAACACTAGGGGATCAGCTAGCTGCTCTGAGCAGAGATGAATAGAAATCTATAAATTGGTTGAAGCTCATCTTCTCAGTGTCGAAACTTGCAACCCACATGCACACAGTATATTGTATAGCACATCTGTTATCATTATGTTTGTGTACACCCTCCTTATTCATTGCCAATTATTCCCTGTATTACAGAACCTGGACCACATCCATTCCGTGTGTGACGCTCCATCTTATGGCAATTAAGTTTGCTTTGTGTGTGCTCTGAGGTTGCCTTATTCCTGTGGGAAAGGTGTCAGCTAGAATAGGGTTTCCCAAACTCAGTTATTTGAACTAACTGTGTAGTGCTAAGAAAATACCAAAACGGGCACCAAAACGGGCACCAAAACGGGGAGGGGGTGGGGTCAAGTGGATACTAAATAGATTGGTTGTATGAATGGAAATGGATGTCGGTCAAGTGGAATAATAATCAGTAGAAAATTAAAGACAGGAATTTTGTTTGAAAATGTTCCCTTATCTACTGGAACATACTGTATATTTAATGTCCACTCATCCTTCTTGAATTTAGTGCCAAATTCTAGGAGACAGGAGATTTTACTTTTGCCAAAACAAATTTTATATTATAATATTATTGTAAGATGTCTCACATGTAGAGTATATCTTCATTCACAGTGAAAAACTAACGTTTTGGAATCCTATTTCTTTCAATTCAGGTCTGTGGTCTTCATCTGAGCTCCATATTTCATTCGCCTCAGTGACTCGATTGGGTGTTTTTACTGTTCCATCACCCAGGTTTATCATTGCTGGAGTGTTGCCATGTGGTTCAGCATAAAAGCAATGTGTGAAATACAATTGGGGGAGTGGGGCTCATCCCAAGAATGTGTCAATACCATGGGGGTATTTTGGGGTTGTAGAATTTTAGGGAGAAAAATGACAAGATGCTTGATTAGGTGAAAGAAGCCAAACATAAAATGTACCCCCCTTCACCATTTGCTCATTATCTAAAATCAAGGGGAGCATGTTAATCTTCAGGATTAAGTGTGTGACATAAAAGGATTTAATCTAAATTGGTACTTATCGTTGTCCTGCTTTCAGGCTTTCAATGATCCAGTCATTTCATTTCCCATCTGTGTCCCTCACTTCACTCCTCCAGAATATAGCAGACAGAGGGCTCAAGTGTCTGCCTTCCTTTCACATGCAATGTGGTATGTGAACACCCCCCTCCCTTTTTCAGCTTCTCACTCACTGCCTCCCTCATTCATCTTCATAATATAGGACACTCCAACAGCAGTCTTCTCCCTTTCTCTCTGATACGCCATAGTGAACCAGTCTTTCACCCTTCTATGGGTTATGTCCCTATATGTATAAGCAGTATATATATATGTGTATATGTATGTGTATGTGTGTGTGTGTTGTGTGTGTATGTATATATGTATTCTACTTAGGTTCTGTACGCTAATGAAAAGAGCCTTTACAATATTATTTTCTGTTTTACCTCTTACTGGCTACATATTTCCTACAAGAATACTTTTCATTTAAAAAATTGTTTCACAACATCTTCATGCTACGTACATACTGAACACAACCCTGGTGCCTGCCTTTTGCTCTCTCTCTCTCTCTCTCTCTCTCTCTCTCTCTCTCTCTCTCTCTCTCTCTCTCTCTCTCTCAGGCGGTATGTGAGTGTGTTCCCCCGGCGCTCTTTGACGCCATCACCTGGCTGGGCTATTGTAACAGCACCATGAACCCCATCATCTACCCGCTGTTCATGCGTGACTTCAAACGGGCCCTGGGGAGGCTGCTGCCCTGCTGCTCTACCCGCTCGCCCCACAGACCCTCACTGGCGCTCTCCCTCTCCCTCCGCAACTCCGGCGAGCCCAACCTGCCCACGGAGCCCCCCTCCCTGGCCTCCGACCCCCCACAGCCCCCCGCCACCGCCACAGATGCCGTCAACCTGTTTGACGACGACCACGCTGGGATTGAGCTGCCCCTGCGGTTGCCCAATCAGGTGGACACGCTGGACTGAAGGGGAGGATGGAGAGTAGAGTGTGAAGAGATGTTACATACTGTAACTTATTACCACCAAGGTGAACTTGGCTGAGGGGAAAGGTTGGAGGAAGGTGTCATGTTAAACTCATCAAAGCAGCACTTGTGGGTGGTAGCAAGATGGAAAAATAATCTAGACTGTGCAATTTAGTGAGCATACAGGGCAGGAGTGGATGAGAGAGAGCTAGGTGCTGAGAATCACTGGGTGACTGCATTAGATGACATCACTGTGATAACAATTATAAAAAATGCCAGGGACTCATTCATGCACTCATTCACTCATTATTCATCACTTAGGCTGCCATAGTTAAATACATCTAAAAGCCCTAAGGGGTTCACACGTTCATGATTAGTTCAATTAAGATGTTTTTCACTGGAAGTTGCCATTTGTGTCCACTGATGTCTTCACTGAGTGTTCTGGCACCTGAGTGTGCTGAGAAGCTAAAGGAGGTCTGTCCACAGACAGCTGTGAAGTTGTTGGTAATTCAAGTTGAGAAGAGGCGGAAGAACTGCAGTTGGTCCTATAACCTCCTATGTTCGCCTGTTTGGTCCCATGTGTTGATGCGTTCCCTCAAACTCGAGATGGGAAGCTGCACCGTTGTCTTTATGGGCGGCATTCCCCTCAGAACAATGTTGCAGGTTACCCTGAACACTATATTTTCGGAGGAGGAAAAGTGGGCCTTCTGGACATATTTTCAACCCTTCGTAGATGGAAATGAAATATGTATACCGTGGACTTGTTGTAATAACTGGACATTATTTGACACTTTATAGATTTCACGTTGTGTAACTGAAGTTTTGTTGTGAATAAAAACACCATGTTGCTAAATTCTGCTTTATATACTGCAGCCGTCGTTGACGGTGACGACATCGTGATGTGACAGGCAATGGTTTAGTTTATTTGAACTTGACTGGCGCCGCGCACGAGAGTCGGGCACGAGTGACATTCCGAGATATTTCCCTATTCCTATTCGCTATAGCCTATTTCAATAAATGTTATATACAGAACGCAAGAGAGAACGGTAGGCTAGACAGAGCGGAGAACTCCACCAAAGCAGTGCAAAATGTCCAGTCAGAAAATATTGTTTCTCTCTGTCGAATGCATGGGCCGTATAGCCTAAACCTATTCATAAAAAAAAAATATATATACTCTAACAGTAGTTCCCAAACTTTTTATAGTCCCATACCCCTTCAAACATTCAACCTCCAGCTGTGTACTCCCACTAGCACCAGGGTCAGCGCACTCTCAAATTATGTTTTTTGCCATCATTGTAAGCCTGCCACACACACACACTATACGATACATTTATTAAACATAAGAATGAATGTGAGCTGTCGTCACAACCGGGCTTGTGGGAAGTGACAAAGAGCTCTTATAGGACCAGGGCACAAATAATAATAATCAATAATTTTGCACTTTATTTAACCATCTTACATTTTTTTATTTTTTTGTATTTGTTCATTAAAAAAAATTGAGTAAGAGTAAGTACATTAGTAAGTACAAATTTGAGTAAGTAAGTGTATTAGAGTGTCTAGCTTGAGAAACAGACGCCTCACAAGTCCTCAACTGGCAGCGAAGAGGCAACTCTGGGATGCTGGCCTTCTAGGCAGAGTTCCTCTGTCCAGTGTCTGTGTTCTTTTGCCCATCTTAATCTTTTATTTTTATTGGCCAGTCTGAGATATGGCTTTTTCTTTGCAACTCTGCCTAGAAGGCCAGCATCCCAGATTTGCCTCTTCACTGTTGACGTTGAGACTGGTGTTTTGCGGGTACTATTTAATGAAGTTGCCAGTTGAGCACTTGTGAGGTGTCTGTCAGACACTCTAGTGTACTTGTTCTCTTGCTCAGTTGTGCACCGGGGCCTCCCACTCCTCTTTCTATTCTAGTTAGGGCCAGTTTGCACGGATCGGTGAAAGGAGTTTGTACGAGATCTTCAGTTTCTTGCCAATTTCTCGCATGGAATAGCCTCCATGTCTCAGAACAAGAATAGACGGACAAGTTTCAGAAGAAACTCTTTGTTCCTGGCCATTTTGAGCCTGTAATCGAACCCACAAATGCCGATGTTCCAGATACTCAACTAGTCTGAAGAAGGCCAGGTTTATCGCTTCTTTAATCAGAACAACAGTTTTCAACTGTGCTAACATAATTGCAAATGGGTTTTCTAATGATCAATTAGCCATTTCAAATTATAAACTTGGATTAGCTAACACAGCATGCCATTGGAACACAGGAGTGATGGTTGCTGATAATGGGCCTCTGTACGCCTGTATGTAGATATTCCATAAAACATTTGCCGTTTCCAGCTACAATAATAATTTACAACATAAATCATGTCTACACTGTATTTCTGATCAATTTGATGTTATTTTAATGGACAAGAAATGTACTTTTCTTTCAAAAGCAAGGACATTTCTAAGTGACCTCAAACTTTTGAACGGTAGTGTGTATACAGTGCCTTGCAAAAGTATTCATCCCCCTTGGCGTTTTTCCTATTTTGTTGCAGTACAACCTGTAATTTAAATTTATTTTTATTTGGATTTCATGTAATGGACATACACAAAACAGTCCAAATTGGTGCATTGAATTTTTTATTTTTTTAACTTTTTAAACAACGTAAAAGTGGTACGTGCATATGTATTCATCACTTATACTATGAAGCCCTTATGATCTGGTGCAACAAAATACCTTCAGAAGTCACATAATTAGTTAAATAACGTCCACCTGTGTGCAATCTAAGTGTCACATGATCTGTCACATGATCTCAGGACATATACACCTGTTATGAAAGGCCCCAGAGTCGGCAACACGAAGGAAGTGCACCATGAAGACCAAGGAGCTCGCCGGACACAGGTCAAGGTTTTACTGTGGATATAGATACTTTTGTACATATTTCCTCCAGCATCTTCACAAGGTTCTTTGCTGTTGTTCTGGGATTGATTTGCACTTTTCACACCAAAGTACGTTCATCTCTAGGAGACAGAACACGTCTCCTTCATGAGGGGTATGATGGCTGCGTGGTCCCATGGTGTTTATACTTGCGTACTATTGTTTGTACAGATGAACGTTTGGAAATAGCTCCCAAGGATGAACCAGACTTGTGGTCTACAATTGTTGATTTTCCCATGATGTCAAGCAAAGAGGCACTGAGTTTGAAAGTAGGTCTTGAACTACATCCACAGGTACACCTCCAATTGACTGAAATTATGTCGATTAGCCTATCAGAAGCTTCTAAAGCCATGACATCATTTTCTGGAATTATCCAAGCTGTTTAAAGGCTCAGTCAACTTAGTGTATGTGAACTTCTGACCCACTGGAATCAAAAAATCTGTCTGTAAACAATTGTTGGAAAAATTACTTGTGTCATGCACAAAGTAGATGTCCTAACTGACTTGCCAAAACCTATAGTTTGAAGAAATTTGTGGAGTGCACATTTTATTTGGTGTTTATTTGGCGTACCCCCGCCGGCATTGCCCCAGTTTGGAAATACCTGGTATATAACATACACTCCTTAACTATCTTGTCTAGCCATTTAAAAAAAACTAGGCTGTGTTCCTTTCTCTCTCCATACCATAGGCTATGAATATGACTTTGGGCTTTCATTGCTTTATGCATGCATAGCTTTCTCCCGATCAAACAATTAATACTTGAAACAGAGTTCCAACTCAAATTTGTTTGAATTTCCTAAAAACACAAGGTAGCCAGGGGAACAATAATGAGAGAGAACAAACAATATCAATATGGAAATCAAAACTGGATGGTGTTCAGAGATAGACGGGAGGGGTTGAGTGTAGCTGAAGGACAATATGAATAGAAAAATGTAATGACAAGTTTAAACTTATTAAGAAATAAATTCTTTCCATGCAAGGTTGAAAACCAAATGGCCAACCCTCCTACTAGACCTATCATAAAAGCTTTAAGGCAAGTTAACGTTATGAACCATAGCCTATTTACCGAATAAAGTTGAGAGATTGAACAAACAATATTAAGAAAATATAATATTAAGCAATTATATAAATATTAAGCAATTATTATCAGGTCCTGAGGTCCTGATGATGGTAAACTTTGCTTCTATCCAGCCCATGATTTATCCTAACTGACTTTGCTCTGTTATGTGCGCGATATACTAGGGCTGACCCCATTTAGTCGACTGGTTGATGAGTTGTTAGTCGACAGATTTCTTTTTTTGTCTAGCAGGCGCAAATATATATTTTTCATGGCACACAAGACACCTGTCTGACTCACGCCTGTCTCAGTTGACTAATCCATTGCTAAGGCCATGTGGATGTCAGTCCATCACTCTAAGCAGTGGTGATTTTAGCATGTAAATCTTGGTGGGGCAAATTTTAATTTTATGCATGCCAGCAAGTCACTACACAACACTAAACAACACATTAATTACACTATAACAGTGACCACAAACTGTTAGGGCCTACATAAAACTGTCCCAACAGCAGTGCTTTCTTTTCAGCACCATGGATTAAAATCACATTTTATAGGTGAAATACACATGGTTAGCAGATGTTAACCTCTTGAAACTAGGGGGCACTATTTTTAATTTTGGAAAAATAACATTCCCAAAGTAAACCGCCTATTTCTCAGGACCAGATGCTAGAATACGCATATAATTGACAGCTTAGGATAGAAAACACTCTAAAGTTTCCAAAACTGTAAAAATATTGTCTGTGAGTATAACGGAACTGATATTGCAGGCGAAATCCTGAGAAATTCAATCAGCAAGTGACTCTTATTTTGAAACCCCTGTCTGTCTATGCAGCCCTATTACCCATTGAAAGGAATATCAACCAGATTCCTTTTTCTGTGGCTTCCCTAAGGTGTCTACAGCCTTTAGATGTAGTTTCGGGCCTTTATTTTGAAGAATGAGTGTAAATGACTACATTGCGTCAGTGGCCAGCTGAGGGCTCTCAGAGTGATTATTACGTAAAAGACAGAGGTAGTCATTTTTCCTCTTGCTCCTACTGAAAAGTCAATTGTCCCGGTTGATATATTATCGAATAGATATTTGAAAAACACCTTGAGGTTTGATTATAAAAAACGTTTGCCATGTTTCTGCCAATATTATGGACATAATTTGGATTTTTTTTTGGCGTTGTCGTGACCGCTATTTCCGGTGGATTTCTGAACATAACGGAGGTATTTTGGGTATTAAAAATAATCTTTATGGAACAAAAGGAACATTTGCTGTCTAACTGGGAGTCTCGTCAGTGAAAACATCCGAAGATCATCAAAGGTAAAAGGTTAATTTGATTGCTTTTCTGATTTTCGTGACCAAGCTTCCTGCTGCTAGCTGGACATAATGCTATGCTAGGCTATCGATAAACTTACACAAACGCTTGTCTTGCTTTGGCTGTAAAGCATCATTTCAAAATCTGAAATGACAGGGTGATTAACAAAAGGCTAAGCTGTGTTTCACTATATTTCACTTGTGATTTGATGAATACGAATATTTTCTAGTAATATTCTTTGACCGTTGCGCTATGCTAATTAGTGTAGTTGATGACAATTGTCCCGGATCCGGGATGGGTGGTTCCAAGAGATGCTAGTGTAGCAAAATGCTTCTTGTTCCGACAGTGCAGTAATATATCTAACAATTCCACAACTACCTAATACACACATCTAAAGGGATGGAATAAGAATATGTACATATAAATATATGGATGACCAATCGAAGGCGTGAACACCACCCACCATTTCAGAGTATATTACTCGCCAATGTCCAGTCTCTTGACAACAAGGTGGATGAAATTAGGATGGGATACTTACCACTGCTACACCTGGCTATCAGCGGAGTCTTGTCTGGGAGCGAAACAATTAATTCAGTGTAATTTACTGCCTTTCTAAAAAACATAGCTGATGTGGCTAACTTTTGTACATAATGTTTCTGCCACCGTCTCTTATGACCGAAAAGAGCTTCTGGATATCAGAACAGCGATTACTCACCTCAGACAGGACAAAGATTTTTTCTTTAACGAGTCGGACGCATAGGATTTACTTCAGAAGCCGGACAAAAACCAAATCCCCGTCATTCCCATGAAGAAGAGATGGAGATATAGGGGTCGTAGGTCGAGGTGCCTTGTAAGAATCCGACGGTGATTAGGTAACCCGCCTCTACCATCAGTCCTATTAGCCAACGTGCAATCATTGGATAATAAAGTGGATGAGCTCCGATCAAGACTATCCTACCAACGGGACATTAAAACGGTAATCTTTTTGTTCACCGAGTCGTGGCTGAACGACAACATGGATAACATACAGTTGGCTGGGTTTTCTGTGCATCGGCAAGATAGAACAGCTGCCTCCGGTAAGACAAGGAGTGACGGTCTGTCTATTTGTAAATAAAAGCTGGTGCACGAAATCTAATATTAATAAAGTTTAGAAGTTTAGCTTGCCTGAGAGAATATCTCATGATAAGCTGTAGACCACACTATTTACCAAGAGTTTTCATCTATATTTTTTGTAGCTGTCTATTTACCACCACAAACCGATGCTGGCATTAAGACCACACTCAACGAGCCGTATAAGACCATAAACAAACAAGAAAAAGCTCATCCAGAGGCGGCGCTCCTTGTGGCCCGGGGACTATAATACAGGGAAACTTAAATCAGTTTTACCTCATTTCTACCAGCATGTTATGTGCAACCAGAGGGGGAAAAAAATCTAGACTACCTTTACTCCACACACAGAGACTCGAAAAAAGCTCTTTCCCTTGCCCTCCATTTGGCAAATCTGACCATAACTCTATCCTCCTGATTCCTGCTTACAAGCAAAAACTAAAGCAGAAAGTACTAGTGACTTGCTCAATACGGAAGTGGTCAGATGACGCAGATGCTAAGCTACAGTACTGTTTTGCTAACACAGACTGGAATGTTCTGGGATTCTTCCGATGGCATTGAGGAGTACACCAGATCAGTCACTGTCTTCAACAACAAGTGCATTGATGAAGTTGTCCCCACAGTGATTGTAATTACATACAGCTTAGAAACAACCCCTACCTCCATACAGAGAGAATTGGACAGGTGTAACTCTACCAAGCCTAAGGTGGAACTGTCACCATGTCACCACCCATAAATCCCTCTCAGAGGATGTGAGGAATGAAGGAAATGCAATTGAGATTCTCCCCTTGTTTCCTCCATTCCTCACCTCCCTATCAAAGCACATTGGGGGAGAGGAGGGAAGGTTCCTCCCCTGGGGCTCCAATGCACTTTCAAGGAGAGGCAAGAAGTGGCGGAAACAAAGACACAGGAAGAATGTGATGTCTAGTTTTCACATGCACCCACCCACTGTTTGAAGAGTTTACTGATTTATAATGATTTCATTATTGGTTATTGTCAATGATTTTGTTGACAGAACTATTATATTATTGTGTGAATTGATTATATCAACTTATATATATATATATATATATAAAATAAATGCTGTTTTATCTTTTTCATTATTCTGGAATGTTTAGGATGGCTATAAATGACAGAAGTTGACCAAAGCACAACCAGACCTGGCTACTAAGAATGACAAAGAAACATGCAGTGTCCTTGTGAGATTATGAATGGCATGTAGATGTTTTGTTGTTGTTAGGTGTTATGCTCTCGTTGTGCCTATTTGGACTATTATTCCTGTAAATACACATGTGAAGCTGCAAGAAAATCATATTTAAATTAATATTTATATTAATATTTATATTAATATTTAAATATCAAACCATTTAGAGATGTTGACCCTGATGTCTCACATTGGCCCCTTTTATTTATAGAAATACCTATATGTTCTACTGTATTTGTATATGGTTATATTATGTAAGAACAATGTAGCCCTAAAAAGTCTGCAGTATGGTAGCATTTCATTGTAGTAAAGGATGACGCCAAAAGGTGGAATGCAAACCCTGCAAACAACAGTTTGCTTACCATAGTAATATAACATACCACTTGAAAACAGTAAATTAGCCAACTTTGTTTTTCTTGTTGCATGCCAAAATATTGACAGGTTTTATGTTTGACAGAGGATGCTGCAGTGGCACTCTCCAAGGTGCTGAACTGAATTTTCAGTGGGCGCTTTCTCCCACGTTGGATAGCGGTTGCTGTCCGCGGTTCTGAAACAATCTTTAGTGCGCTGTTGAATTGGCGCACTCTGCTGGTTTGCAGGTTAAAAAAAAATCTTCATTTTTACTTGGCCTTCTCAAATATATACACAAGGACTATTACCAGCAACTTCAAGAGCCTAACGGAAGAACCGATGAAGGCCAGCAGCACTGGGAGGAGGAGCGTCGGGAACAGATTTATTTTCTTCTGGTTATCTTGATCTCTGCCTCCCTCTTGGGTCATTTGTGTCTTAATTATTTCATCAAACAGTGCGCTTAAAGTATCAGACAAGCTCAGTGCTTGTAGTTGTAGTTGATTTTATTAAAGCACATAGGGTGTGTCTATTTGGAAAAATAAAAGTTTTCAAATTTCATCCAATCAATTGGCCGAAAGTACAGACTCGGCCAAGATTCTTTTTTTTTAGTCGGGGACAGCCCTACGCCACAGGCACAAACCTGTTCCATGCTAAAGCACCACCAGAAAGAAATATTCGAAAAGATTTGCCAGCATTTAGCCTCTGCCCAGGCTTTCAACATTATCTTTCGTCATGATTCATCCAGTTGTAGCATGCAATTTTGCGCTATATGGCTCAACCATGGTTTTTAGCTGTTTTTTTTTTCTTCACCCCAAATTATATTGGTTGGCCAATAGGGTGCGATACCATCACATATCACAATGCTTTGAGTACATAATCACAATAGGACAAGGGTTGACGTCTCGCTCAACTCTACCTGGCTGTGAACTGACAATGCAACATGCATTTACCGAACAGGTTTTCTTCAACTTTAAATAAATTGTATGACTCCATGTCTATTATATATATATATATATATAAAACAATTATTACTATAGAGACAGTATTGTCAAAAAGAGAGAAAGTACTAGAAAGCCTGACACCAACTAAAATGTACAATCGAACACGCAGCTAGTAGCCATCTCATCCCTCAAAATGCTTTAGTCTGCTGATAAACTCGAGCAATCAATGCATCCCGGCAGCACAATAATAACCGTCTTCAGATTTCAATAGATTGTCCTCTAACTACATTCCCAAGGCCGTGAAGTGATTTAAAGCCTGTTGCAATTGTGAAGCTACAGAGGTTTGGAGGATGAATGCATCACGATGTGAGTTGGTACTGCACAGTGATGTGTGTTCTCCATCTGCTCACACCTGGTAGTCATTGACCTTGAGGTAATTATTTTGTTAAGCAGCATCAGTTAGTGCTGGTGTTGGATAGAAAACAAATCGACTAAGCCCATGGCAACATTTTGGTCAAGCTTGAACCTAGTGTGATGTTGGTGCATCTACTTAAAAATGTAGCTAGCTATCACTTTTAATTTGTACAATAGTCTAACTCGCCACAGAAGATAGCCACGTTGAATATGCAGCAATCATTCAAGCTGATTGGCTGAAGCCCTGTGCGAGACATCTGTGCCGATGAACCCCTATACATGTATCCCAGGAGCCATTCCTCTCTGACCGGTACATGGACCAATGAATAAAAACCAATGCACTGTAACATGCTGTATACATCTTTTGCATCCCTAACAAAATCATCCAAGTGACAGAGAATCTCACTATCCATTCAACATAGGAAGCGCTGTGAATTTCAAGTTTACATAAGCTAATTTTCACCATTAAAATGCACCTTTTATAATAAAGCATTCCATGCATCATTGCATTTTCAGACTTATGTAAGATATCCTACTATTCCTAATGTGATGAATAGATTGGATAGATATATATATAACTCAAGCACTGTTGGCAAAAAAGGCCACAATCAGCCATGCAATTAACGTAGTGGCATAGAGTAGGCCTAAGCTATATCAGATATGTTTCTTCTCCTTTCTTTGCAGAGGAAAATGTGACCTTTTATGAACCCATTTCATTCAATTCTACCACACTATATTTTACTGGAGACATTTAACAGAATATGTTTTAATACAACAAAAATGACAGGGTAGCCTACCCTGCTGACTGACAAACATATCAATAAAAACAATGTTGTCCATATAATAGGCCTACGAGAAGGGAGACCCAAATACAGTATAACATCCATCTAACCTGGAGGAAATAATTGTCCAAAAACGAACTTTCAAGTGGCACTACCCAACAATGATAGAGTGAATACGCACAGTCACCGAGGATATGGCTGATGCGCTCCGCTGTTGAGAATTTTGATAACTAAAAGACAGATAAAGTAGTCTTTTCATTGGCTTCTCTTTTCAACAATAACCATTTGCTTTCCAAACTGTTTTCTCGCGATTATATTTTGAAATATTGCGATATGCCTGTCTGGGCCTCTACCTTCATTTGACAGTCGCAACTTAACAATCATCATTTTGGTAGGCTGTGCAACCTTTAAACCTTTTTACTGCCAAAATAATGGACACACTTGAGTAAATGAGGGCTACAAAGTGTATTGAAAACAGGTGCTTCCACATAGGTGTGGTTCCTGAGTTTACTAAGTAATTAACATCCCATCATGCTTAGGGTCATGTATAAAAATGCTAGGCAGGCCATTATTTTGGAAATATTCTGTTTTACAACTGTTTGGACAAAATGCTCTGCATTGTCAATCTGACATCTGCAGTGGCTTTACAGCATTTACTGTGATAAGGCCTCAGTCAGGGCATTCATACTTCATAATTCATACAGAGAAGCTGTCAAGGAAGGAAGTAAGTTTGTTTATACAGGACCTTCTGCCCCCACCTACCGTCAGCTATATGGAGCCCCCGGATTGACATGATTGGTTAACTGTAGGTGGGGGCGGGGATGTCCTATATAAACACAAACTAATTTCCTTGACAGCTCTGCTCCGCGAAGCACAAGAAGTATGAATGCCCTGACTTCTGCGGAGGACGGATCACAGTAAATGCTGTATGGCGACTGCAGACATCAGATTGATCATGCAGAGCCTTTAATGATTACACGCCTGATCAAAGAGCTGACGCGTCCACCTCCTGGCTAAACAGGGTCGTGTTCAATATCGTAACGTCGCGTCACAACTTGTACGGTCATATGCAGTGATCTGAAACATCTCGTCCATTCAACAAGAGCAAATTGATGGGGGGGGGAAATTATTTTAGAAAATTAATGGATAAAATTGTTAATGGACAAGTTCATGCTCATTCTATTGCATTTGAGACATTCTGAGGCATAGTGTTTGCACCTTTTGGATCTTGATAACAAAGTAAAAATTTAAAGGTATCAGATAAAGATTGGATTCATTTAGAACAGTGAGGATTAAGGGGTGCCCTGTCAAGCATAAAAAACGTAAATTTATTTCACCATCACTGCAAAGTTTTAAAAAAGGGTGAGAGCTTTAGCACATTCTAACATGCTTCAGTGAATTATTTAAGAAGATCAAGGAGGACAAGGATTTCTGGAATAATAATACAATACCATTTTGTTTGGTTCTGCCCCGCTCCCATTTGCTGAAGTCAGAATTTAGATATCGCTCAAGATATTCTTTTAAGCCTTCTTGGGAAGAAAAAGAAAGTGATAAAAAATATCCTCTTTGCTTGTTATCTATCACAAATATGGAATTCTGATGTCTATTTGTCACCCAAGGTCTGTACAATTACGTCTGTAAGACCTGTAACATGACATTTTGATTTATGATATTGGTACAATTGTCTTACCTTATCATAACCCCCCAAAAATGTAGGACCTAATCCTACATTGTTTATGTTACGTCATGGAAGATGTTGGGGAGGCAGCGTAACCTAGTGGTTAGTTAGAGTGTTGGACTAGAAAGGTTGCAAGATCAAATCCCCAAGCTGACAAGGTACAAAATCTGTCGTTCTGCCCCTGAACAAGGCAGTTAACCCATTGTACCTAGGCCGTCATTGAAAATAAGAATTTGTTCTTAACTGACTTGCCTAGTAAAATGTTAATGTTGCATGTGTTTTAGGCCTACAGTGATTCTGGTACATTGATGCTTTCCCAATCCCTAAAATGCTGTTTTTCATTCCAGTTAATCTTTAAGATAAGCATTAGTTGGCTATTGACCTACATTTGAAAGTGCTCTAGTGCTAATAAATGTTCCTTTTTCTCTCACGCCCGTTTCCCATATACCCAATGAGCAGAGAAGGCAAAAAACCTGCTGTCAAAATAAGTCACACTGTCAAATATACAGTGAGGATTGAAAGGTCGTACAAAGAAAATAAAAGTACAGACATTGTACAGACATTGTGATCTGACACGTCATTCTGGGTGAGTGGTAAAGGCAGGGCTCAAGGCTGTTTGGATCATTGAGGTTGTCAATGGTGAGTGAGTTGACATTGCTTTGTAGAAGAAGGTTTGTAAAGAAGAATCATCTAGTCTACCAGAAGAGAGAGGGTGTGGAGCTAAGGATACTTCTCACTGTCCTAACCTGTCACTCCCAGATGCCATCAACGTGACTTGAATGGGGAACATTCATGCTGAAGTCACTGTTTCTCAGCGAGAAAGGCAGTCAGCATGTCCATGTCAACTTCCTTGAGCCCTTCCTTCAGTTCGTTTTTGGCTCCAACAAAGTTGCTTCCTTGGTCAGATTTAATCTGGCGAACATCACCACGTATGACCATGAAGCAGCGCAGACCATTAATGAAGGCATCTGTTGACATGTCATTCAACATATATATATATATATTTTTTACATTTAACCTTTAACCTTTATTTAACTAAGGCAAGTCAGTTAAGAACAAATTGTTATTTACAATGACGGCCCACACCGGCCAAACCCGGACGACGCTGGGACAATTGTGCGCCACTCTATGGAACTCCAATCACGGCCGGTTGTGATAAAGCCTGGATTCGAACCAGGGTGTCTGTAGTGACGCCTCTAGCAGTGAGATGCAGTGCCTTAAACTGCTGCGCCACTCTTGGGTGGTGGTCTAAGGCACGAGAGCAAAAACAGGTGAAGAGAAGTGCAGTCTTCATCCTTTCTTAATGAGAAATGGGCCAAAACAATCCATACTGCAGTATGTAATGGGTGGTGATGAGTCCATGCGCTCTGGAGGGAGATCAGCCATCTTTTGCCCTTCTGTGGGTCTCCTGAGCTTTCTAGAAGTCACACATTGATGTAGATGAGGCTACGACCTGAATGATACTTAGGATAAGGTATCCCTTTGACCTGATCTCATTTATGTTGTGGCCTTTACTCTGGTGTTTGACCTTTTCATGGTAGTGAGCAATTATCATTTTTGCGATGTTGTGTTCCTTAGGAATGATTGCAGGTTGGTTGACTGAGTTAGGAAGAGAGGAGTCACAAAGTCTTCCTCCCACCCTGAGCACACCATTTTTGTCTAGGAAGGCATTGAGGAGGTCGTACTCATTTTAGTCTCAGCTGTCCCTTTACATAGTAACTTAGGCTCATCTTGATATAAAGTGCCTTGCAAAAGTATTCATCCCCTTTGGTATTTTTCCTTTTTTGTTGCATTACAACCTGTAATTTAAATGAATTTTTATTTGAATATCATGTAATGGACATACACAAAATAGTCCAAATTGGTGAAGGGAAATGAAAAAAAAATACAACATTTAAATGGAAAAGTAGTGCATGCATACAGTTGAAGTCGGAAGTTTACAAACACCTTAGCCAAATCCATTTAATCTCAGTTTCACAATTCCTGACATTTAATCCTAGTAAAAAATTCACTGTCTTAGGTCAGTTAGGATCACCACTTTATTTCAAGAATGTGAAATGTTAGAATAATAGTAGAGAAACGGATTTATTTCAGCTTTTATTTTTTTCACCACATTCCCAATTAGTATTTGGTAGCATTGCCTTTAAATTGTTTAACTTGGGTCAAACATTTCGGGTAGCCTTCCACAAGCTTCCCACAATAAGTGGGGTGACTTTCACCCATTCCTCCTGACAGAGCTGTACACAAATCAGGTTTGTAGGCATCCTTGCTCGCATGCACTTTTTCAGTTCTGCCCACAAAATGTCTATATGATTGAGGTCAGGGCTTTGTGACGGCCACTCGAATACCTTGACTTTGTTATCCTTAAGCCATTTTGCCACAACTTTGGAAGTGCGCATGGGGTCATTCTCCATTTGGAAGACCCATTTGCGACCAAGCTTTAACTTCCAGACTGATGTCTTGATATGTTGCTTCAATATATCCACATAATTTTCTTTACTCATGATGCCATCTATTTTGTGAGGTGCACCAGTCACTCCAAGTACCCCCCACAACATGATGCCCGCCACCCCCGTGCTTCACGGTTGGGATGGTGTTCTCCGTCTTGCAAGCCTCCCCCTTTATCCTCCAAACATAACAATGGTCATTATGGCCAAACAGATCTATTTTTGTTTCATCAGACCAGAGGACATTTCTCCAAAAAGTACAATCTTTGTCCCCATGTACAGTTGCAAACTGTAGTCTGGCTTTTTTTATGGCGGTTTTGGAGCAGTGGCTTCTTCCTTGCTGAGCAGCCTTTCAGGTTATGTCGATATAGGACTCGTTTTACTGTGGATATAGATACTTTTGTACCCGTTTCCTCCAGCATCTTCACAAGGTCCTTTGCTGTTGTTCTGGGATTGATTTGCACTATTCACACCAAAGTACGTTCATCTCTAGGAGACAGAACTCATCTCCTTCCTGAGCGGTTTAAAGGCTGCATGGTCCCATAGTGTTTATACTTGCGCACTATTGTTTGTACAGATGAATGTGGTACCTTCAGGTGTTTGGAAATTGCTCCCAAGGATGAACCAGACTTGTGGAGCTTTCTTTTGATTTCCCCATGATGTCAAGCAAAGAGGCACTGAGTTTGAAGGTAGGCCTTGAAATACATCCACAGGTACACCTCCAATTGACTCAAATGATGTCAATTAGCCTATCAGAAGCTTCTAAAGCCATTAAATATTTTCTGGAATTTTCCAAGCACAGTCAGCTTAGTGTATGTTTTTAATTTTTAATTTCACCTTTATTTAACCAGGTAGGCTAGCTGACAACAAGTTATCATTTACAGCTGCGAGCTGGCCAAGATAAAGCAAAGCAGTGCGACACAAACAACAACACAGAGTCACACATGGAATAAACAAACAGACTTTTTCTATTGTGTATGTACAGTGTGTGCAAATGAGGTAAGATAAGGGAGGTATGGCAATTAATAGGCCATAGTGGTGAAATAATTACAATATAGCAATTAAACACTGGAGTGATAGATGTGCAGAAGATGAATGTGCAAAGGAGCAAAAATAAATAACAGTATGGGGATGAGGTAGATGGATGGGTTATTTACAGATGGGCTATGTACAGGTGCAGTGATCTGTGAGCTGCTCTGACAGCTGGTGCTTAAAGTTAGTGGGGGAAATATGAGTCTCCAGCTTCAGTGATTTTTGCAATTCGTTCCAGTCATTGGCAGCAGAGAACTGGAAGGAAAGGCGGCTGAAGGAAGAATTGGCTTTGGCGGTGACCATTGAAATATACCTGCTGGAGAGCATGCTTTGGGTGGGTGTTGCTATGGTGACCAGTGAGCTGAGATAAGGTGTGGCTTTTCCTAGCAAAGACTTACAGATGACATGGAGCCAGTGGGTTTGGCTACGAATATGAAGTGAGGGCCAGCCAACGAGAGCATACAGGTCGCAGTGGGGGGTAGTATATGGGGCTTTGGTGACAAAACGGATGGCACTGTGATAGGCTGCATCCAATTTGCTGAGTAGAGTGTTGGGGGCTATTTTGTCAATTATATCGCCAAAGTCAAGGACCGTCAGGAGAGTCAGTTTTACGAGGGTATGTTTGGCAGCATGAGTGATGGAGGCTTTATTGTGAAATAGGAAGCCGATTCTAGATTTAATTTTGATGCGAAGCGCAGTCAGACAAGATGAAGAGTAATACAACGGGATGGTTAGTAACGGTGAAAGTATAATTTGTTTAGATCATATGTATAATGGATTATGCCACACAGAAAAGAAAATCAACATCACATTCACACTCTGTTGCCCCAGAAAGCCACAACGATTACTGCAACTTATAACATGTAACGTGTATTAGTCTCCTCATGGAATAATGCAGCACACCCTTATTATTTCATGTTATATAGTTCCATATGTTCTTAATTCAAGTCTGATTGTACATACGTTTGTATGACTTCTGTATGTGTCTTTGAGAATATCTACCATTTCCATAAGTCTCTCTCTCTCTTGGTATAGGAACTGCTTGGCATCCGACCGCAGATTGCTACAGAGGGTAATGCATATGGCCCAGTACATCACAGGGACCGAGCTCCCTGCCATCCAGGATCTCTATATCAGGCGGTGTCAGAGGAAGGCCCTCAAAATTGTCAAAGACTCCAGCCATCCAAGTCATAGACTGTTCTCTCTGCTAATGTACGCCAAGCGGTACCGGAGTGCCAAGTCTGGGACCAAAAGGCTCCTGAACAGCTTCTAACCCCAAGCCATAAGACTGCTAAACAGTTAATCAAATGGCTACCCGGACTATTTGCATTGACCCCCTTTTTTATTTGCACTGACATTTTTGCACTGAATCTATGCACACTCACACAGGACTCTCCCCACACACTCACACAGGACTCTCCCCACACACTCACATATACTACACACACACACGCATATTGACACCACACACACACACACACATGCATATTGACACCACACACACACACACACACACACACACACACACACACACACACACATAGAAACACTTTCATCTGTCCTGATTGCCTAGTCACTTTTACCCCAACCTACATGTGCATATTACCTAAATGACCTCATACCTCTTACCCCTGCACATTGAGTCGGTACCGGTAGTCCTTCTATATAGCCTCGTTATTGTTGTTTTATTGTGTTACTATTTATTTATTTTTTACTATTTAACTCTGCGTTGTTGGGAAAGGCCTTGTAGGTATGCATTTCACAGTAAAGTCTACACCTGTTGAATTCGGCGCATGTGACAAATCAAATTTGATTTGATCTCTCTCTGTCTCACCAGTTCATGCCTGGCACTGTCTGTGGGCCTGGCACATCTTGAGTGCATCTGATCTGTATAATAACAACGGAAAGACAGGAAAGTACACGTGGGTGGATTAAGAGCAAGGCCTTCATGTGGTGAAAATGTTACAACCTGTGTACTCTGTCAAGATAATATCCTGTCAGAGTGGAATCCCCAGCCTACGTACTGCATATTAAGTGTGCAGCCTAAAAGGCACTCTTTTCCCTATTTGGTGCATTACTTTTGACCAGGGCCCATAGGCCCATAGGCCTTTGGTCAAAAGTAGTGCACTAAATAGGGAATAGGATGTAATTTGGGATGTTGACTATTGTCTATCTGAAAGGCATCCTGTTTACACTGTCTTTCCAGTCTTGAGTCTCTCTTGTATCATAAACATTTCTTTATTTAGTAGACACAAATCATTAGTATACAAGTAAAGTAATTAAGTAAGTAGAACAAATAAGAATAAGGGGCATGTGAAATGTTTTCTAGTGAATCCGACTAGAATTGCTGTAATCTCGTACACCCAGCCGGCTCCCATATGCGGTAGCAACTGAGCCTGGGGATAAGGTTAGAATTTCTGTAGTCGGTGAAAAGAAGTTGTGGAGCAAGAAATGTCATGTTTGCCCTGCAATTATGTGCAGTGCAGCATTCAATTGAATCTTCATGTATCTGGCCATGCATTGTGTAGTTTTCTATAGCGCAGTCGATGGTACAAGACGGCACTGGCAAACATCAAGGGCGCGCTTGATTCACACAGCTGTTGTTAGACATTGACCGTGACCTTCAGTTAGACTTTCTCCACAGCGTCCCATGCCAGCTGTTCAGAAGGGCCATCAAGCTGCAGCTGATGTTGAAAGGAATAAAAGGAAAAACGGCAGCTTTGAGTAAAACAAATACTTCTATTTGGCAATTGTTCAAATAGCTCTGTTCACAAATGTTCCATTTCACTCTGGGAAAAATAGATTACATTGACTTACAACATGTGGCAGCAAATAGAAATGTTCTGATGTGGTTCACTGGTGACATTATGAAGTCAGTGTTTCCCAAAGGACCCACTGGTGGGTCGAGGCCCATTTACTTTTAGGTGTTGCAAGAAAAAAAAGGCGTGTTTACTTGGTGGCTAAAAGGAACATTGAAAGCCATACAACACAGTGAAATAAAGTTCTAATCGCTGTTATAAGCGATTGTTACAGTATATGTAGCCTATGTATGAAGTTTGCATTTGCAAAACAACTTTGGCATTATGTACTATAACAATTTTTGCCAATTAATTATATTCCTTGACACACAGTACGTCCCACTGATCCCATCTTGATTTTGTAGGAAACAACCCCTTAACCTTGGAACACTACTAACTCTGTCTCCTTTATCTATAACCCCAGGTAAACCATCCATTCTCCCATGCGTCTGAGCTATATGAAGCACGCTAGAAAGCCGTGTTCATGCAGACAAGTTCAAAGTTCAAAGTAACACAACCCCCCCCCTGGTACCATATCACTGACAAACAACGTGAGGACTCTTTTCGCCTCCTTCTGGTTCATTGACAAGTGAAAATAAGGCAGGCAGCTTCACCAACTGACCCTACGGCACAGAGGGAGGGAGAAAGAAAAGGGAGAAGATAAATGAGTGGAATAAGAGGAAAACATTAATAATAGATGACTGTGTTAACAGGCAGGATGAACTGGGCACATCAACTGTCATCTCCCTGTCATTAATAAGTGCTTTACACATATTGTGAGAGCTATGAGTACAGGTTTGCACTGCTGTATGTTTCCACAAGATGGAAACACAGACACAAACAAACAAACAAACACACATACACACACACACACACACACTGAATGAGGTCACACTACTGTTACGTTAAATTCAGGGAGATGTGGAGTTGTATGTACATCCGCAGTGGAATCTGTTAGCGCAACTTCAGAGAGGGAGTTGGAGAACTTGGCAACCAATCAAAGGTATCATAAAGCAAACCCACCCTTTCTTGCATCCGCTCAATCCAGAAACTCACAAACACATATAATTTAGCCCCCCACCTGGATCAGGAGAACACAATGGCCAACTCAGACTACCTTAGCAGATCTTTGCTTTGGTGACTAGTGAGTACATAGGTCCCAAGGATGTAATGGAAACTCAAATTTGCACATATGTGAATTGTGTGTGTTTTGTGTATTGATGAGTGTTACTCAGGGTGGAAGGCAGCTGTGAAACAAAGGGAGTGTGTGGGGTATGAAGAGTAAACTCATGATATCACAAAGGGAGGAAGGAATGGAGAATGCAGCTGCATTCGACCAAGGCCAAGGCGTGCTGGGAAATACACTGAGAGTACGAGATACGAGAGAACAGGGTCACATAAAAATACATAAAATAAGAGAGGAAAAACTCACACAGTATGGTTGGAAGATGGTCTGAGAAAATGAAGAATTGAGAGAGTTTAAGGGAAATGAGCACAGTGGTGTTTGAGAAGAAAATAGAAAATGAAGGATAGAGGTGGGCCTAGGTGGAGGAAAAGGGAGAGTGGCCCCACGGCCAGGTCGAGATGAGGAATCATTTTTAATGTAAACAGTGATATAAACACATCTGCACCGAGATGAGGGGTTTGTGAGCGCTTGTGGTGCTGTGTTACAATTTAATGTTGCATTCTTTTCCTCCAGATTGTATGATAGAACCTGGGAGTAAGGGCTTGGAGAACTCTGTCTCTGAAATTGGATGACTCATTGGGCCAGTAACCAAAAGGTTGCTGGATCGAATCCCCGAGCTTACAAGGTAAAAATCTGTCGTTCTGCCCCTGAACAAGGCAGTTAACCCACTGTTCCCCGGTAGGCCATTATTGTAAATAAGAATTTGTTCTTTAACTGACTTGCCTAGTTTAATAAAGGTTAAATAAATACATAAATAATACAAAAATGACACTGACCTTGGTCCATGGTTACTGAATAACGGGGCTTTAGTATTCCACATTTTAATGAACAAAATACTGTTTATTTTACCCAAGTACAAACTACTGAATGGACGTTCAAGTCACTATACAATAAAAAATGGCATTTGGCTGATGAACTTCCTATTAAATGTTATTAACAAAGTTAGTTTTAATAGTGATGTACCGAAATCATTGCGATTTTCTGTTTATACATAAAATGATAGAATAGCATTAGTATTGTAATCACATCTGTGCAAAATGTTTTAAAAAATGTATTACAAAGCAGTTGTCATAACTCTTGAACTGGTTATTTAAAGTAGATACAGTGCATTCAGAACGTATTAAGACATCTTGACTTTTTCCACATTTTGTTATGTTACAGCCTTATTCCAAAATGGATGAAATAAAAATTGTTCCTAATCAATAAACACACAATACCCCATAATGACAAAGCAAAAGCAGATTTTAAGAAATGTTTGCAAATGTATTAAAAACAAAAAACAGAAAAACCTGATTTACATAAGTATTCAGACCCTTTGCTATGAGACTCGAATTTGAGCTCAGGTGCATCCTGTTTCCATTTATCATCCTTGAGATGTTTCTACAACTTGATTGGAGTCCACCTGTGGTAAATCCAATTGATTGGACATGATTTGGAAAGGTACACACCTGTCTATACAAGGTCCCACAGTTGACAGTGCATGTCAGAGCAAAATCCAAGCTGTGAGGTCAAAGGAATTGTCCGTAGAGCTCTGTGTCAAGTCACAGATCTGGGGAAGGGTACCCAAAAATGTCTGCAGCATTGAAGATCCCCAAGAACAGAATGGCCTCCATCATTCCTAAATGGAAGAAGTTTGGAACCTCTTCCTAGAGCTCGGGAGAAGGACCTTGGTCAGGGAGGTGACCAAGAACCCGATGGTCACTGACAGAGCTCCAGAGTTCCTCTGTGGCAATGGGTGAACCTTCCAGAAGGACAACCATCTCTGCAGCACTCCACCAGTCAGGCCTTTATGGTAGAGTGGCCAGATGGAAGCCACTCTTCAGTAAAAGGCACATGACAGCCCACTTGGTGTTTGCCAAAAGGCACCTAAAGGACTCAGACCATGAGAAACAAGATTAATTGGTCTGATGAAACCAAGATTAAACTCTTTGGCCTGAATGCCAAGCGTCACGTCTGGAGGAAACCTGGCACCATTCCTACAGTGAAGCATGGTGGTGGCAGCATCATGCTTTTGGGATGTTTTCAGTGGCAGGGACTGGGAGACTAGTCAGGATCGAGGGAAAGATGAACGGAGCGAAGTACAGTGAGCTCATTGATGAAAACCTGCTCCAGACCGCTCAGGACCTCAAACTGAGGCAAAGGTTCACCTTCCAACAGGACAACGACCCTAAGCACACAGCCAAGACAACGCAGAAGTGGCATCGGGACAAGTCTCTGAATGTCCTTGAGTGGCCCAGCCAGAGGCCAGACTTGAACCCGATCGAACATCTCAGGAGAGACCTGAAAATAGCTGTGCAGCGAAGCTCCCCATCCAACCTGACAGAGCTTGAGAGGATGTGCAGAGAAGAATGGAAGAAACTCCCCAAATACAGGTGTGCCAAGCTTGTACCATCATACCCAAGAAGACTTGAGGCTGTAATCGCTGCCAAAGTTGCTTCAACAAAGTACTGAGTAAATGTGATATTTCCGGGGGGTTTTTAAAATACATTTGCAAATATTTCTAAACCTGTTTTTGCTTTATAATTATGGGGAGTTGTGTGTAGATTGAGGAAAAAACAAATGTCATATGTTTTAGAATAAGGCTGTTACTGTCACGCCCTGGTCAAAGTATTTTGTGTTTATCTTTATGTATTTGGTCAGGCCAGGGTGTGGCATGGGGTTTTTGTAATTGTGGTGTGTTTGTCTTGGGGTTTTGGTGGTGGTATTGGGATTGTAGCTTAGTGGGTTATCTAGCAAAGTCTATGGCTGTCTGGAGTGGTTCTTAATCAGAGGCAGATGCTTATCGTTGTCTCTGATTGGGAACCATATTTAGGCAGCCATATTCTTTGAGTTTGTCGTGGGTGATTGTCCTTAGTGTCCTATGTGTACTCTCGGTTAGTTTGCACTAGATAGGCTGTTTCGATTACGTTTATTGTTTTGTGTAGTGTTCGTGTTTCTTCGTTTGATTAAACATGAATCTAAATCGACACGCTGCAGTTTGGTCCGACTCTCCTTCATCACCACTAGAAAACCGTAACAGAATCACCCACCACCAACGGACCAAGCAGCGTGTTAACAGGCAGGAGCCACAGGAGAGGCAACAGAGGCAGCAGCAGCAGGAGCAGCAGCAGCTGCAGTGGGAGAGGCTGCACCACCTGGAGAAATGGACATGGGAGGAAGAACTGGACGGTAAAGGACCCTGGAATCAGCCTGGAGAATATCGCCGCCCCAAGGAAGAACTGGAGGCGGCGAAAGCTGAGAGGCGCAGATATGAGGAGGCAGCACGGCGTAGCGGATGGAAGCCTGAGAATCAGCCCCAAAAATTTCTTGGGGGGGGGCTCAGGGAGAGTGTGGCAGAGTCAGGAGTCAGACCTGAGCCAACTCTCCCTGTTTATCGTGAGGAGCCGAGGAGGAGACCAGAACCAGAGCTGGTGTTGGAGGTGAGCGAAACAGAGACTGTGAAGATCCATCAACCTGTCTGGTAGATCCATAATGGGTTAATGGGGAAATTGGAGGAGAGAGAAATGAGGGAGTTGCTGTGTTGGTGCTTTTTGCATGGAATTCGCCCGACGGAACGTGTTGGGGATTTGATGGCACCTGGGTTAGCGCTCCATACTCTTCCTGAGGTGCGTGTTAGTCGGCTGGTGAAGTTGGTGCCAGCCTCACGCACCAGGCCTCCTGTGCACATCCCTAGCCTTGCACGTCCTGTGCCAACACTGCTCTCAAGATCTCCAGTACGCCTTCACGGTCTAGCCCATCCTGTGCCACCTTCACACTCCAGTCCTCCAGTAGCAGCTCCCCGCACCAGGCTTCCTGTGCGTGTCCTCGATCCAGTACCACCAGTTCCAGCGCCACACACCAGGCCTTCAGTGTGCCTCGCCTGTTCAGCGCAGCCAGCGCTTTTCTCCTCTCCTGCGCTGCTGGAGTCTCCCGCCTGTTTAGCGCAGCCAGAGCCTTCCTCCTCTACAGCGCTGCCGGAGTCTCCCGCCTGTTCAGCGCAGCCAGAGCCTTCCTCCGACACAGCGCTGCAGGAGTCTCCCGCCTGTTCAGCGCAGCCAGAGCTGCCAGTCTGCATGAAGCAGCCAGAGCTGTCAGTCTGCATGAAGCAGCCAGTCTACATGAAGCAGCCCGAGCTGCCAGTCTGCATGAAGCAGCCAGTCTACATGAAGCAGCCCGAGCTGCCAGTCTGCATGAAGCAGCCAGTCTACATGGAGCAGCCAGAGCTGTCAGTCTGCATGAAGCAGCCAGAGCTGTCAGTCTGCATAGAGCAGCCAGTCTGCATGGAGCTGCCAGTCTGCATGGAGCTGCCAGTCTGCATGGAGCTGCCAGTCTGCATGGAGCTGCCAGTCTGCAAGGAGCTGCCAGTCTGCAAGGAGCTGCCAGTCTGCAAGGAGCTGCCAGTCTGCAAGGAGCTGCCAGTCTGCAAGGAGCTGCCAGTCTGCACGGAGCTGTCAGTCTGCAAGGAGCTGTCAGTCTGCAAGGAGCTGTCAGTCTGCAAGGAGCTGTCAGTCTGTAAGGAGCTGCCAGTCTGCAAGGAGCTGCCAGTCAGCACGGAGCCGCCAGAGCGGTCAGTCTGTAAGAAGCCGCCAGAGCTGTCAGCCTATATGGAGCAGCTAGTGCCGCCAGTCTGCCCAGCGCCACCAGTGCCCCCAGTCTGCCCAGCGTCGCCAGTCTGCCCAGCATCGCCAGTCTGCCCAGCACCGCCAGTCTGCCCAGCACCGCCAGTCTGCCCAGCGTCGTCAGTCTGCCCAGCGTCGTCAGTCTGCCCAGCGTCGTCAGTCTGCCCAGCGCCGTCAGTCTGCCAGCGCCGCCAGTCTGCCCAGCGCCGCCAGTCTGCCCAGCACCGCCAGTCTGCCCAGCGTCGCCAGTCTGCCCAGCGCCACCAGTCTGCCCAGCGCCGCCAGTCTGCCCAGCGCCGCCAGTCTGCCCAGCGCCGCCAGTCTGCCCAGCGCCGTCAGTCTGCCCAGCGTCGTCAGTCTGCCCAGCGCCGCCAGTCTGCCCAGCGCCGCCAGTCTGCCCAGCGCCGCCAGTCTGCCCAGCGCCGCCAGTCTGCCCAGCGCCGCCAGATCTGCCAGTCAACCAGACTCTTCCAGATCTGCCAGTCAACCAGACTCTTCCAGGTCTGCCAGTCAATCAGACTCTTCCAGATCCGCCAGTCAGCCGGGATCTGCCAGAACTGCCAGTCAACCAGGATCCGCCAGTCGACCAGGATCCGCCAGTCGGCCAGGATCCGCCAGAAGTGCTATTCAGCCAGGATCCGCCAGTCTGCCAGGATCCGCCAGTCAGCCAGGATCCGCCAGTCAGCCAGGATCCGCCAGTCAGCCAGGATCCACCAGTCAGCCAGGATCCGCCAGTCAGCCAGGATCTGCCAGTCTGCCAGGATCAGTTAGATCCGCCATTCAGCCAGGATCCGCCAGTCAGCCAGGATCCGCCAGTCAGCCAGGATCCACCAGTCAGCCAGGATCCGCCAGTCTGCCAGGATCCACCAGTCAGGCCAGGATCCGCCAGAGGTGCCAGTCAGCCAGGATCTGCCGGAACCACCAGCCAGCCAGGATCTGGTAGATCCATCAACCTGCCTGAGCTTCCTCTCACTCCTGAGCGAGCTTCCTCTCGGTCCCGGTCCCGCTTCCCCTCGGTCCCGAGCTTCCCTCGGTCCCTCGGTCCCGAGCTACCTCAGTCCAGTGGGGCCTGTTGTTAGGTTTCCTAGGTCAAGGTTAGCGGCGAGGGTCGCCACTCAAGGGACACTAAGGAGGTGGACTAAGACAATTATGGAGTGGGGTCCACGTCCAGCACCAGAGCCGCCACCGCGGACAGATGCCCACCCAGACCCTCCCCTACAGGTTTAGGTTGTGCGTTCGGGAGTCCGCACCTTAGGGGGGTTCTGTCACGCCCTGGTCAAAGTATTTTGTGTTTATCTTTATGTATTTGGTCAGGCCAGGGTGTGGCATGGGGTTTTTGTAATTGTGGTGTGTTTGTCTTGGGGTTTTGGTGGTGGTATTGGGATTGTAGCTTAGTGGGTTATCTAGCAAAGTCTATGGCTGTCTGGAGTGGTTCTCAATCAGAGGCAGATGCTTATCGTTGTCTCTGATTGGGAACCATATTTGGGCAGCCATATTCTTTGAGTTTGTCGTGGGTGATTGTCCTTAGTGTCCTATGTGTACTCTCGGTTAGTTTGCACTAGATAGGCTGTTTCGGTTTCGATTACGTTTATTGTTTTGTGTAGTGTTCGTGTTTCTTCGTTTGATTAAACATGAATCTAAATCGACACGCTGCAGTTTGGTCCGACTCTCCTTCATCACCACTAGAAAACCGTAACAGTTACATAACAAAATACTTTCCAAAGGCACAGTGTAAATTGCAAAACTTACCCCAATAAGTTTTTTTCTCTCCAAATAAGCCTTTCATTACTATGACCCCATTGAACACCAACTCTAATGACAGTCCACCATTCCCTGTCACAATAAGGCTATTTTCAGATCAGTCCTCTGGAGAATCCAGCACAGCTTTAGAGAGAACTTCCATTAGTCGATCTTGGCAATATGGGAAACTGTAATATTTCACTATGGAAACTTTAAATGTTACACAGAGGGTGTTGGCCCCTAGAATTTGGGAAAGACTCAGTGCAGAAAATAGCAAAACAGATGTGTATCCTTGCTAGTTGAATCTTGTAGTTGAATCATTAATTCACATGAAGACGGTACACAGATGAGTGTAGTATGTTTTCCTCCCTAAGTTCAACATACATGATGTTTGACATATCCATGATCTAAGTCAAAGGTACCATGCAATGTACAGTATGTTGTGTTTAATGTAACTTGTCATATTTGTTTAGGAGGTCTTATGATGAATCATTTCCTTTTGAGCTCGATGCAGTTTGGCTGTCTGGCTCTCAAAGCATGGTAGAATATCCTGCACTTGGTCAGCCATTTTGTCCTGAGGGGCTTCTTTAGAACCCCCCTATAAATCAGTCATCTATGTGGTAACAAAGTTCGCATGATGAGCAATGGGCAGGATGCACACCCCATGAAGAGCAGGAAGTTCCAGTGACGCAGGAAAGTAAGGATCACAGCGTGTCAGGAAGACGCTGGACATTTGGTCAATTAAGTTCAACACAGCCCAGTGATGGGAAACCTCTCTGACTTCCCCCTCCTAACTTATTTTTACTTTTATTTATGTCTGGTGTCCAAATCAAAAATAGTGCATGAGCTTTACACATGAGTGTTCTAGGCCTGGCATGCATGGGCTGTGAGTGTGAATGCTTTGGGCTTGCTTCTGACATCAAGCAGATTGGGGATTAATAATTGGTCTATTTTGTGGCCTATCAGATCGCCCTGTTCTTCACTCTCATATTTTCTCCCTTTGACCCACTTTCCCTCTTACTTCTCCTGATCAGATAGGGGCTCAATCTCTCCTCTCATTCATCGCCTGTCTCCTATCTTTGCGCTGCCGTTTGTTTCACCTAGAAAGGCCTGGAGAAAGTCCACACTCCACCTCTTAATTCTCACAACTCTACAAAACATGGCACGCTCATAAACCTAAAATTCCTCAAATTCGCGAAGGAAGGTGCAAAAACTGGCAAGGAGTGATGTGAAGAATTTGTCTTTACTACTGAAATTGTGTTTCCATTGTGATGTGATGCCAGAAGCACTGGAGCCAAAGTTTTAATGGTAAATAACAGCAGGAGCGCTGACAAAGTGTTAAGAGATTGTATAAACCCCAATTACAAATGGTGCATAGTTGTGTAAACTTCAAGTGTTCAGAATTTAACAAAATAGGTCCCTCCACTCACAAAATGCTGTGTGTCTGTGTTTCCATGTTGTCACACTGTGAAGGTTGAGCGGTGTCATACAGTAATAGACTTGTCATCCATTTGTCCGTCTCCACCTCCTTTACTCGTTCACCTCCCTTCCTCCCTTTTTCCTATTGCCTTGTCCACTGCCAAAAATGGTCAACTAACCTCTCTTTGCAGCTTTGCCCAATCGATTTCAATGACACTGTTCCAGAAAGACATGTGAATCTCAGAGGAGCACAACTACTCTTCCACAGGGATTGCTAGGGTATGTGCAAATAAGTGAAAACAGATAGCCAGTTTGGTTGCGTAACCTATGCTTACTGAGAGAAGATAGAAATGTGTCAACATGAGCTGGTGTGCGATTGAAATGATTTCCCTTACTCTGGTCTTTCTGTAACTACATGTGATGTGAATTGCATACAGCACAGACACTCACCTGATCCATTAGTCAAAACCTGCATGCCATAGATGCACATATGCGCACACACACACACATACAGTACACACATACCAATACAAAGTTATTCCAGGTGGGTATTTCTAACTGATTGACTGCTTACTGGACAGTGCAAAGAGCAGGACTCCCATATGCTGAGATAAACAGTGTGCTATACAGTGGACCAGACTGGGGGGGGGGGGGTTGTTAAGTTTAGTTCGGTTTGGCTAACGTTAGCTAAGTTAGGGGTTAGGGTTAATGTTAGGGTAAAGATTAGCTAAAAGGGGCAGGGTTAAGGGGCAGGGTTAGCTAATATGCTAAGTAGTTAAAGAGTAGTAAGTAGTTACAGTTGCTAATTAGCTAAAATACTAAAGTTGTCCATGATGAGATTCGAATTCGCAACCTTTGGGTTTCTAGACTTTCGCGTTCTATGCCCATCCATCCACCCCGTCCAACCACCCCCATTTCATTTTTTGCATTAAGTAATCATCTGTCTTCTGTAACCATACCAAAGTAACATTTCATACTAATTTGAGTGTCCCAGATTTATGTTTACTATGTTACGTCTAGTCTATGAGACCAGGCTGGTCAAACAAAACAATATTATTTTTGGAAAGGGTAAACTCCTTATCTTTCATAGAGCAGCCCCTATCTTTTACTGTTTTGTACAGACTCAGTGTTTAATTACTAGGTGTGTGGTGGAGTGTTCTGTTACAATGGAAATAAGCTTGGGTAATGTTGTGCACCGAGGTCTCTAGACATCAGACCTTTCCCACTGGGCATAGAAGTAATTTCAACCTCTTGTTTTGATTTCAGTTGACACCTGGTTGAGTTGTCAACTAATCTGAATTCAATGTGAAATCAACAAAACATTTCATCATGTCACTGGATTAAGGTAAAAATGTGGTTTCAAAAATCCAAAATTCCCTTACATAACTTTTCAAATCCAACCAGTTTTTCACATTGATTCAAATTATTCACATTAAGTTATTTTGTTGAAATGATGTGGAAACAATGTTGATTTAACTAGTTTTTGCCAAGTGGCTTGTTCCTTCTCTTAATTCCCACTTATGTCTTCTACCCTATTCCTACTCCTCCTCACCTCTCTCTCCCTCTCTACAAAAGCTGCCTGCTTTTCACTCTCATAGACCCCATCCCAATATCACATTCTCCAAGTCTCCCCTGAGGCACTATAGGCTGATGCAATTCAATTAAAAATAATATTTAATGGAATTTATTTTGACGACTTGAGCAAACCTGATGCTGAAGTCCAAGAGCTTGACCCCATTATTTTTGTCCACCAGTCAGTGAACAGTTTGTCATCATACTGTAATTCTATATTTAGAATTTTTTTACATGATCTTATAGTATCATATTTAACTAAGCATGCACATACACATTAAATAGAATATAGCCTACATTAGGCTTGTCATCTTGAGGAGGCACTCTTATTAAAATGATTTTGGTGCTGAAAGTCATTGGCCCTCTGGTAATAAAAGTATCCATAATTACAACGGCTCATAACTGAAATTCGTAGTTATAATAGGATAAGTGTACAGAATCCAGATAATTCTACCGTTGGCTAATTTCAAAGCTTAAAGTTACAATTCTTCTTTATGTTTCACATTTTCAAGACTCTTTACTTTTTTTGCGTGATTGACTACTCGCCATAAAATGTAAAGATAACCTTTATGAGAAAATGGGCACCTTTCCAGAGCAATGACGTTTGGCGAGAGCTCTCTTGAGCTTCTTGCTATTCGAAGTCTCTTGAAAGACTGGAAATAAAGACGATTGAACACTGGAAGGGGAGGACCTGGACTCACGACTGGAGTCAGGGCGAAGAACCGACTTGAACACTCACGCCCTAGTTCGCTCAAAGCGCCTTTTACCTCACAAACTCACGGAGGATACCCGAGCAACCAATTTTCTGGGGAAAATATTACGAGAATAAAATGTTCCAGAAAAACAGAAACAAAATTGGAAAAGTCTGAGTGAAAGTGAGGATATGTGAAGTTCCAATCTTTTTATAGCCTATTAGAAGCTCGAATGTAAGCCTGATTACCATTTCACTTGGAGCGACGGTCCAGGCAATGGACACTTTTTTGGAGGAAGCCCTTTCGATATCGTCATAATTCTTTATACTGGAATTGATCACAATTAACCCTTGCAATGAAGGGTCGGATTGTATTTACTTGCATGCTGGTTTGCGTGTTCCTGTGGTCGTCCAGTGGTCAAAACTCCGCACCAGAAGCAGGTGAGTTTTGCAGGTGATTGTCGGTGTTCTGGTGGTGGGTGGATGTTATAGCCTAGTTCTACATGACTGACAGACTAGGGAGGAGAGGTGCAGTCCGAGTATCTCCAAATGGTGTTATTAGATTGGCACAATCATTTTATCATAGACTACTGTTCATAGGTTACTGTCAAAATAGTAGAAATTCTATGTTGATACCTGTTCCTGGATTTTAATGAGAAGTTTAACGCTATGTTAAATGTATTTATGCATATGATTTATGGTGATGTAAATTAAAACATCTAATTGATTATAACACCATAATAATTACTGAACGCTTGTTACAACAATGCATGTGTTAGCTAGAGCTCATAACCGTAGTGGTGAAAACTAAACTTGGTGGTGAGTCAATTCAATCTGTCAGTGGTCTGTTTTTATGACTCAGTGTAAGGGTATAATGTACATAACTTTACACTTCTCACACCCTCTTCCATTTATAGACAAGACATGTTTTGTCTAAGAGCCTAATTACTTTCTATGCATCGCACTCAAACATAGAAATGCTTTTAATACTAAGGACTGGCTGAGAAGCACAATTTATTCAGGTTTAATCTCCTGTGATGTATTTTGATACTACATATAGCGGACTGATGTTTTTTCATTTTTATTTATTTAACCTTTATTTAACTAGATAAGTCAGTTAAGAACTAATTATTATTTACAATGACAGCCTACCCCGGCCAAACCCAGACAACGCTGGGCCAATTGTGCGCCGTCCTATGGGACTCCCAATCACTGCCTGTTGTGATACAGCTTGGTGATATAACCACATCATGTTTTAGAATCAAGAAGAACTGCGGATGAGGCCTTTTCTATCACATCTGGGCTGTCAATCTGAAGTACACACCTGTGTGTGTGTGTGTGTGGTGTGTGTGTGTGATCTTCCATGCATGTGAGAAAAAGGTCTAAAGTGTTATGGTCAGTTACTCCCATGCTCATCAAGGTTATGGGGTTTCATAATTTACATTCAGTGTAACCATTAATATATTAGTCAAACTTGTTCATGGTGGACTGTAAATCGAATACTGCGATAAAGCTAATACTGTACAAAGCAAATATTTGGTTCACAATCAATAGGCATGACCAGAGAGACACATACATACTGTAAATACAGTTTACAGGCGCTTTAACCTGGAGGCCACTAAGGCAGCTGGAGGAGTACAATGTCCAAACAAGAAGACAGATGTAGCGAATTCTTTAGGAAGCAAGAGAGTGAAAGAGAGAAAGGCAGTGTTTTCACACTCACTGCAATTCGTCCTTCAACACTACACACTTGTCAGTACAACCACCACAGATCGAGCGTCAAATTAAAGCCTGAAGAAATTCACTTTTAAGGGCCCAAAGAAAATAGTGCATTTCAAAAGTACTCATAGCTGGACAACGAACTTAGCATGTTTCGCTCTCGTTTTCTCTCTCTTTCTCTCTTTCTCTCTCCCTCACTCTTTCTGCTCTGAGCACATATGCTACTACTGCACATTCTTCCTCTTCTCTCAAATGGAACTGCAAAAACACACCTCCCCCTTATCCTCTCTCTCTCTCTCTCTCTCTCTCTCTCCACCTCCAACCCCTCCTTATACCACCAATAACTCCTACTGTTCCCCCCTCTCCCCTCTCTCCCCCTAAGCCCCTCTTCCTTAAATGAGAAGCCATGTTTCGTGCTACTGTTACGAAATATGGAAAATTGGCAAATCTGGAATATTTGGCCTAGTCTTCCTAAATGTTGTGACAGCATCTTTCATCCGTCCTTCATCCGCCCATTCCTACTCTGATCTATCTCACTTCATCCCTATTTTTTGTTTGTTTTGATCTGGTCTAATTTCTGTAATTACTTGGTTCTCGCTCATTTCCCTGTGTGGGTGTGCGTGCACTTGCATGCATGCACACTCACACTGAACAGGGAGGGGACCACTGGAAAAAGTTAAGGGAGGGAGAAGGAATCAGAGGGAGAGAGAAAATAGAGAGAAAGTTGGAAGTGGTAGTGGGTTTTTCCACAGATGCTCCACACCGTCTCAGTTTGCTCTAGGATTTTACTGTACATATCCCCGTAAATATGTGTGGCTAGGAGTTTGCCACTTCTCTATGGGAAGTTTGTAGGTTAACTAACTATACCACTATGTTTCCCACATACACAAATTGTTGTGTATCTCACACACTTATTATAAGCACTATGCTTATAGAAATTCACCCACCATGAAGTGGGGGAAGAGACAGACTGAGAAGGTGTAAATATTGCTACATTTAATCTCTAGGAGCATATTCTCATTCATTTTCACATATTATTAGCATGATGATCTGTAGCCGTAGCCTATACATACAGTGGGGCAAAAAAGTATTTAGTCAGCCACCAATTGTGCAAGTTCTCCCACTTAAAAAGATGAGAGAGGCCTGTAGTTTTCATCATAGGTACACTTCAACTATGACAGACAAAATGAGAAAACGAAATCCAGAAAATCACATTGTAGGATTTTTAATGAATTTATTTGCAAATTATGGTGGAAAACTTTTGTTATTGACCAAATACTTATTTTCCACCATAATTTGCAAATAAATTCATTACAAATGGTGTTCCCATTTTTTTTTCTCATTTTGTCTGTCATAGTTGGTGTACCTATGATGAAAATTACAGGCCTCTCATCTTTTTAAGTGGGACAACTTGCACAATTGGTGGCTGACTAAATACTTTTTTGCCCAAATGTATGTATCTATATTCTCGTATAGCTGTAAAAATCTACTGAATGTGTGTCCACCACCTGTAACCTTTCCTCTCCTCTTAGTGTTGAACTGCTGTGAGGGTGACGTCCTCTTCCTATTGGACTCCTCGGGCAGCGTCTCATCCTATGACTACTCCCGCATGCTGGGCTTTTTGTCCGAGCTCCTCCTTCCATTCTCATTGGGTGAGGACCAGGTGAGGGTGAGCCTTCTGCAGGTGGGCACCCAACCCCGCCTTGAGTTTGGTTTTGACAGCCACAATAGCCAAACTGGCCTACAGGGGGCGCTGGGGAACACCAAGCCTCTGAGGGGTGACACCAACACAGAGGAGGCCCTCAGGATGGCCAAGGACTGGGTGCTGAAGCCCGGGGGTGGTGCGGGGGCCAGGGAAGAACTCCCCAGAGTTCTAGTGTGGCTGACAGATGGGGTGAAGCCGGGTGATGTGATTGGACCAATGGAGAAGCTGAGAGAGGAGGGCGTGGCCGTTCTGGTGATCTCCACGGGCCACGGGAACTACCAGGTGCTGCGGCAGGTGGTCACCCCTCCTGTGGAGTCACACCTGTACTTTGTGGACATCGACGATATGAGTATCATCACTGAGGACCTGAGGGATGCCATTATTGGTGAGTGCGTGTTGGGTTCTGTGTGTGTGTGTCCATTTTGATTCCACAATTGACTGCAACTAACATGGACCTGACACCTTCTTTTGAGCTCTACTATAAACTGTGCTGCTGTACAAATCCATGTCTCTGTGCTACTCCTTTATCACATACCCACTCCTAGAGACAGTGAGACATAGAGGGAAGAAGAGACCGTGTGTTTTAGACTGTAATGAGAGAGGGGGGACTATTAATAAAGACATTATCCAACCCAGCCCCCTCTACCGTGCCCCCCTACGGTGCCAGACAGATATATATATATATATATATAGACAAGACGGTATTTTTCTGGTCAGATAGGGTAACAGTCATATCGACACACAGGCACTTCCAGTAAACATATGTAGCTCTAAGACATGATGCATTGTGATGGGCGGACGCAGAGTGTAAATACAGTTTGTTTACGACACAGAAGGAGAATCCAGGGTCCCTTTAGCGAGTGCCTGAGGTTCCTTTCCGCTGATACTGAAACCTGAATACTGGTTTGCTATTTGTTAGTGGTATCCTCCAGAACTGGTTTGTCTATTTCGAGGGTTTTTATGGCACAAGTTGTGAATGCATTGGAGAACCCACAGTTTGTCTGTCTGTCTGAGCTCCTCTCTTACTGGCGTGTCCTCCACAACTCATCCCTTTCCTCCCTCTCTTTTTTGCCATCTTGTTCTGGTTATCCAAGTATGAATGTTTGCCAGTGAGAGAAGGGAATCTGCACACTGTGTTAATATGGTATGGTACCGCCATCGTTTCAATATAAATTTCCATTCATTCCATTCCAGCCATTACAATGAGCACGTCCTCCGATTTAAAGTGAAACGAGTCTCCACTGGAGGTGTATATTGCACCAGTGGTTCAGTCCTTCGGTCTCAGTCTGTCTCTTCTCTAACAGAGATTCTCCGGGCTGAACGGCTCCAGGTGCGAGACGTGTCCACAGACAGCGCCATGCTGCAGTGGCGACCGGTTCTGGCCGGTTTGACCGGTTACTATGAGATCCGGTTTGGACCGGCTCCCAGTCTAGGAGTGAGCGAAAGAGAAGCAAGTGGGCCTGGTACCAGCCCCAGTACCAGTGGTAGTCATTACCAACGACTGACCCGGCCAGGGGACTCCAGCATGGCAAGGCTGATGGACCTGAAACCAGACACCACATACATGGCCACACTGACTCCCAAGTCCAACCTACAGGTGCTCAACCCCCTCTCTGTCACCTTCACCACTAAGCCAGGTAAGAGGAGGTGGCACGTTTACATTGTACATTTACATGGTTACAATTAACAATGTTGACTTGGAGTGTGATGTCTTTAGGGTTGTGTCTAGCATGGGCCTCACACTGTATATCGAAAATTCTTGAAGATGGAATACGCAGTAGGGGAAACAGCACCACTGTCCAATGCACGGCCGTTGTTATTGTTTTTGTTTTGTTGACAAGGTAGAGCTGGGGAAGATTGTGCCTCGTTGTAAAATTAGTACATGTGCTGCTGTTCTATTGCACTTGCAATGATGTCAGACGGGGAAAAAACTGTGTTGGTTGTTTGTAGTATCTTCTTTGTTGTAATATCAGAAACGGATGTGGCAGTTCCCCCGTTAAGGATTCCAGCTTTCACTTCCACTTTAGAATAAAATCACCTGGTAAATCATCATATTATATATATTTTATTATTACATACAGTTGAAGTCGGAAGTTTACATACACTTAGGTTGGAGTCATTAAAACTAGTTTTTCAAACACTCCACAAAATTCTTGTCAACAAACTATAGTTTTGGCAAGTCAGTTAGGACATCTACTTTGTGCGTGACACAATTAATTTTTCCAACAATTGTTTATAGACAGATTATTTCACTTATAATTCACTGTATCACAAGTTTACACACACTAAACAAGTTTACACACACTAAGTTGACTGCCTTTAAACAGCTTGGAAAATTCCAGAAAATTATGTCATGGCTTTAGAAGCTTCTGATAGGCTAATTGAGTCAATTGGAGGTGTACCTGTGGATGTATTTCAAGGCCTACCTTCAAACTCGGTGCCTCTTTGCTTGACATGAGAAAATCAAATGGAATCAGCCAAGACCTCAGAAAAATAATTCTAGACCGCCACAAGTCAAATCAAATCAAATCAAATTTTATTTGTCACATACACATGGTTAGCAGATGTTAATGCGAGTGTAGCGAAATGCTTGTGCTTCTAGTTCCGACAATGCAGTAATAACCAACAAGTAATCTAACTAACAATTCCAAAACTACTGTCTTATACACAGTGTAAGGGGATAAAGAATATGTACATAAGGATATATGAATGAGTGATGGTACAGAGCAGCATAGGCAAGATACAGTAGCTGATATCGAGTACAGTATATACATATGAGATGAGTATGTAAACAAAGTGGCATAGTTAAAGTGGCTAGTGATACATGTATTACATAAGGATGCAGTCGATGATATAGAGTACAGTATATACGTATGCATATGAGATGAATAATGTAGGGTAAGTAACATTATATAAGGTAGCATTGTTTATATATTTACCTCATTTCCCATCAATTCCCATTATTAAAGTGGCTGGAGTTGAGTCAGTGTCATTGTCAGTGTGTTGGCAGCAGCCACTCAATGTTAGTGGTGGCTGTTTAACAGTCTGATGGCCTTGAGATAGAAGCTGTTTTTCAGTCTCTCGGTCCCAGCTTTGATGCACCTGTACTGACCTCGCCTTCTGGATGATAGCGGGGTGAACAGGCAATGGCTCGGGTGGTTGATGTCCTTGATGATCTTTATGGCCTTCCTGTAACATCGGGTGGTGTAGGTGTCCTGGAGGGCAGGTAGTTTGCCCCCGGGTGATGCGTTGTGCAGACCTCACTACCCTCTGGAGAGCCTTACGGTTGAGGGCGGAGCAGTTGCCGTACCAGGCGGTGATACAGCCCGCCAGGATGCTCTCGATTGTGCATCTGTAGAAGTTTGTGAGTGCTTTTGGTGACAAGCCGAATTTCTTCAGCCTCCTGAGGTTGAAGAGGCGCTGCTGCGCCTTCTTCACGATGCTGTCTGTGTGAGTGGACCAATTCAGTTTGTCTGTGATGTGTATGCCGAGGAACTTAACTTGCTACCCTCTCCACTACTGTTCCATCGATGTGGATAGTGGGGTGTTCCCTCTGCTGTTTCCTGAAGTCCACAATCATCTCCTTAGTTTTGTTGACGTTGAGTGTGAGGTTATTTTCCTGACACCACACTCCGAGGGCCCTCACCTCCTCCCTGTAGGCCGTCTCGTCGTTGTTGGTAATCAAGCCTACCACTGTTGTGTCGTCCGCAAACTTGATGATTGAGTTGGAGGCGTGCGTGGCCATGCAGTCGTGGGTGAACAGGGAGTACAGGAGAGGGCTCAGAACGCACCCTTGTGTGGCCCCAGTGTTGAGGATCAGCGGGGAGGAGATGTTGTTGCCTACCCTCACCACCTGGGGGCGGCCCGTCAGGAAGTCCAGTACCCAGTTGCACAGGGCGGGGTCGAGACCCAGGGTCTCGAGCTTGATGACGAGCTTGGAGGGTACTATGGTGTTGAATGCCGAGCTGTAGTCGATGAACAGCATTCTCACATAGGTATTCCTCTTGTCCAGATGGGTTAGGGCAGTGTGCAGTGTGGTTGAGATTGCATCGTCTGTGGACCTATTTGGGCGGTAAGCAAATTGGAGTGGGTCTAGGGTGTCAGGTAGGGTGGAGGTGATATGGTCCTTGACTAGTCTCTCAAAGCACTTCATGATGACGGATGTGAGTGCTACGGGCGGTAGTCGTTTAGCTCAGTTACCTTAGCTTTCTTGGGAACAGGAACAATGGTGGCCCTCTTGAAGCATGTGGGAACAGCAGACTGGTATAGGGATTGATTGAATATGTCCGTAAACACACCGGCCAGCTGGTCTGCGCATGCTCTGAGGGCGCGGCTGGGGATGCCGTCTGGGCCTGCAGCCTTGCGAGGGTTAACACGTTTAAATGTCTTACTCACCTCGGCTGCAGTGAAGGAGAGACCGCATGTTTTCATTGCAGGCCGTGTCAGTGGCACTGTATTGTCCTCAAAGCGGGCAAAAAGTTATTTAGTCTGCCTGGGAGCAAGACATCCTGGTCCGTGACTGGGCTGGATTTCTTCCTGTAGTCCGTGATTGACTGTAGACCCTGCCACATGCCTCTTGTGTCTGAGCCGTTGAATTGAGATTCTACTTTGTCTCTGTACTGACGCTTAGCTTGTTTGATAGCCTTGCGGAGGGAATAGCTGCACTGTTTGTATTCAGTCATGTTACCAGACACCTTGCCCTGATTAAAAGCAGTGGTTCGCGCTTTCAGTTTCACACGAATGCTGCCATCAATCCACGGTTTCTGGTTAGGGAATGTTTTAATCGTTGCTATGGGAACGACATCTTCAACGCACGTTCTAATGAACTCGCACACCGAATCAGCGTATTCGTCAATATTGTTATCTGACGCAATACGAAACATGTCCCAGTCCACGTGATGGAAGCAGTCTTGGAGTGTGGAGTCAGCTTGGTCGGACCAGCGTTGGACAGACCTCAGCGTGGGAGCCTCTTGTTTTAGTTTCTGTCTGTAGGCAGGGATCAACAAAATGGAGTCGTGGTCAGCTTTTCCGAAAGGGGGCGGGGCAGGGCCTTATATGCGTCGCGGAAGTTAGAATAACAATGATCCAAGGTCTTTCCCCCCTGGTTGCGCAATCGATATGCTGATAAAATTTAGGGAGTCTTGTTTTCAGATTAGCCTTGTTAAAATCCCCAGCTACAATGAATGCAGCCTCCGGATAAATCGTTTCCAGTTTGCAGAGAGTTAAATAAAGTTTGTTCAGAGCCATCGATGTGTCTGCTTGGGGGATATATACGGCTGTGATTATAATCGAAGAGAATTCTCTTGGTAGATAATGCGGTCTACATTTGATTGTGAGGAATTCTAAATCAGGTGAACAGAAGGATTTGAGTTCCTGTATGTTTCTTTCATCACAACATGTCACGTTAGTCATAAGGCATACGCCCCCGCCCCTCTTCTTACCAGAAAGATGTTTGTTTCTGTCGGCGCGATGCGTGGAGAAACCCGCTGGCTGCACCGCCTCGGATAGCGTCTCTCCAGTGAGCCATGTTTCCGTGAAGCAAAGAACGTTACAGTCTCTGATGTCCCTCTGGAATGCTACCCTTGCTCGGATTTCATCAACCTTGTTGTCAAGAGACTGGACATTGGCAAGAAGAATGCTAGGGAGTGGTGCACGGTGTGCCCGTCTCCGGAGTATGACCAGAAGACCGCCTCGTTTCCCTCTTTTTCGGAGTCGTTTTTTTGGGTCGCTGCATGGAATCCACTCCGTTGTGCTGTTTGTAAGGCAGAACACAGGATCCGCGTCGCGAAAAACATATTCTTGGTCGTACTGATGGTGAGTTGACGCTGATCTTATATTCAGTAGTTCTTCTCGACTGTATGTAATGAATGTAATGAAACCTAAGATGACCTGGGGTACTAATGTAAGAAATAACACGTAAAAAAACAAAAAACTGCATAGTTTCCTAGGAACGCGAAGTGAGGCGGCCATCTCTGTCGGCGCCGGAAGTTGTCTGGTTCATCCTGGGAGCAATTTCCAAACGCCTGAAGGTACCACGTTCATCTGTTCAAACAATGATACACTAATATAAACACTATGGGACCATGCAGCCGTCATACCGCTCAGGAAGCAAACACATTCTGTCTCCTGGAGATGAATGTACTTTGGTGCGAAAAGTGCAAATCAATTACAGAACAACAGCAAAGGACCTTGTGAAGATGCTGGAGGAAACGGGTACAAAAGTATCTATATCCACAGTAAAACAAGTCCTATATCGACATAACCTGAAAGGCTGCTCAGCAAGGAAGAAGCTACTGCTCCAAAGCCACCATAAAAAAAGCCAGACTACGATTTGCAACTGCACATGGGGACAAAGATCACACTTTTTGGAGAAATGTCCTCTGGTCTGATGAAACAAAAATGGAACTGTTTGGCCATAATGACCATCATTATGTTTGGGGGATAAATGGGGATGCTTGCAAGCCGAAGAACACCATCCCAACCGTGAAGCACAGGGGTTGCATCATCATGTTGTGGGGGAGCTTTGCTGCAGGAGGGACTGGTGCACCTCACAAAATAGATGGCATCAGAGGAAGGAAAATTGTGTGGATATATTGAAGCAACACTTCAAGACATCAATCAGGAATTTAAAGCTTGGTCTCAAATAGGTCTTCCAAATGGGCAATGACCCCAAGCACACTTCCAAAGTTGTGGCAAAATGGCTTAAGGACAACAAAGTCAAGGTATTGGAGTGGCCATCACAAAGCCCTGACCTCAATCCTATAGAAAATGTGTGGGCAGAACTGAAAAAGTGTGTGCGAGCAAGGAGGCCTACAAACCTGACTCAGTTACACCAGCTCTGTCAGGAGGAATGGGCCAAAATTCACCCAACTTATTGTGGGAAGCTTGTGGAAGGCTACCCAAAACATTTGACCAAGGTTAAATGATTTAAAGGCAATGCTACCAAATACTAATTGAGTGTATGTAAACTTCTGACCCACTGGGAATGTGATGAAAGAAATAAATGCTGAAATAAATCACTACTATTATTCTGACATTTCACATTATTAAAATAAAGTGGTGATCCTAACTGACCTAAGACAGGGAATCTTTACTAGGATTAAAAGTCAGGAATTTAGAAACTGAGTTTAAATGTATTTGGCTAAGGTGTATGTAAACTTCCGACTTCAACTGTATCACTTTGTCTCCTCAGAGGTGTTGAGCCCGACTGTGGTGACGGTGTCTGAATCAGGGGCCAACGGTGTGAGGGTGAGCTGGGGTCCTCTGCAGCCAGAGTCTGTCCAGAGCTTCCAGGTGGAGTACATGGCCCTGCCGGGGGGGAAGCTCCACATGACTACTGTGGGCCAAGGGCAGAACTCCACCCTGCTGACTAACCTCCAGCCAGACACCCAGTACCTGGTCACCGTGAGCGCACGGCACTCCTCCGGCCGGGAGAGGGCCATGTCTGTCAAAGTGTGCACTGAGGAGGGTAAGGAGCATTGAGCATTGAGGATATAGTCTTAGGTATGAATGGTATTAGCCTTTAAGCTTAAACTGAAGTATTAAAAGGGGGAAATGCAAAATTGACTATTATACTTCACATAGAACTGTATAAATGCAGCACATAGGCCTTATTCCCTCCCTCCCTCCCTTCTCAGTGAGGCCGGCTCTAGCAGACCTGCAGCTGACCACGGTGGGCAGTGACTCTGTGCAGGTGGACTGGAAAGCCAGCGTGGACGGCCTCAGGGGCTACTGGCTCACCTGGGAGGGACAGGGCATCCACGGCTCTACCGCCGCCCCGCGCTCCTCCCTCTACTTGCCTTCCAACTCACTGTCCACGCGCCTCACACACCTGCCCCCCGCCACCCGAGTATGTGTGTCACCTGTCTACCGGACGGCACGCGGGGAGGGCCTCTGCTGCATGGCCCAGTTTCATTCAGGTGAGAGGACAGCATGCTGCCATTTTGAATAAGGAAGTGAACCCTTTCAGCACTGCTGGTTGGGGTTAGTTAATTTCAGTTGTTGAGTTGGTCAATTGGAGCGGGCATGGAATTTTTGGGGGCATTTCTAATTGGATCCTAGAATTTGCACTTTTAAATGCATCCAAGCCATCTCTCTGTTTGGATAAGGATGAGTTTTGAATAGCATTTTGAATCTGAAGAGGAGCAGTAGCCTATTTTTTTGCCTACATTTCAACAATGATCCGCTTATAGTGTGTCACCAAAACTTCTGATAATTTTTGGGAAACAACTGTCTGACCCCAAAGTAACCACACCAAAAATGTGTGGTTGTGGTTGTGCCAACTGGGGTCTCTTGGCTTGCTACTGGGAATGTCTGGTATGAGATTTTCATGTGTGTCTGTTTCCTTCTTCCTTTCAGATGCATCAGTTTGGGGCCACAGATCATAACATTGCTGAGCTCAACAGGCACTATGCCAAGGATGGAGGGATGAAGGAGAAGAAGAGAGAAGAACAATGCATCTGAACTTGCATCCCTCCTTCAGTTCATTCTCTCCTTTCTGGACAAGACACAAGGCCTTTGGCTTACAAAGCACTGTCTAATAGATACTGATACGATAGATAGATTGATAGATAGGCTTGCTGTACTATAAAGATCTTGCTATATTAGTAAGCACCCTAACTGAGTTGGGTTGCTATCTCCAGCGATATAGACATCTTGATTTTCACATTTACTTTACATTGCCTAAAACCTGTAATCACACTGTAAACATGTTTGTTTTAGATATAAGATGTAGAGAGTGGCCAAGCATATCAGTGTAGATCAAGGTCATTCTGCTTGATGGTATTTTGCATAATGTAGTTTTAATCAACAAGACCCACTGGGCACAGACATGGTGATTTACTAACTTGAATTCAACAGAAAATGTCACCAAGTCGTTGGATTTAGGTTCAAATTTGGGTGGGAAAAAACATGAAATTCCCTTAAATTGATAACTTTTAGCAAATCCAATCAGTTTTCCACGTTGATTCAACATCATCTCATACATTTTTGATGTTGTTGAAATGACGTGGAAACAACGTTGATTCAACCAGTTTTTACCCAGTGGGGAGGAATGTATTTTAACAAATTTTTCTAGCTTCTACAATACACAAGGAGCAACCATGTTTGCAAAATCATCTGAATATTTCCCAAAGCACCCACTCGTAATATTTTAGTAACACTTTTTACATGTGTGTGCCAACTCACTTTAATTGAAGGGCAAATGGACACAGAATCCTTAATAACAGAGGAACCCATCTAAACCAATGAAAAATCTGATTCTCTACATGGCTGCACTGATAAAACCACAGACAAGATGTTCTACCAGTGAGATGTTGCAGATGATTTTTCGATAAAGGATCAATCCATTATTTTCCAGGATTGTTTTGACACATCACTACCAAGACTTATACATGCAGGACTTACATTGGATGATGTTGTATATTCAGTGATACAGGTTGGCCATTTACTGATCCGTGAGGCCGGCTCAAATTCCTTGGACCGTATTCATACTGTAGGTGTAATGTTTCGACATCATTTCAACTTCAAAAAAGCTAAGCGATGTCGTTCAATCAACGCGGAAAACTGATTGGATTTGCAAAAAGTCATCAACGTAAGGAAATTCTGTCTCTTTTTCACCCAACTTTTAACTTAAATCCAATTGACATGGTGACATTTTATGTTGATTTCACATTGACTTCATGTTATTTGACAACTCAACCAAATGTAAATCAAAAATAGACGTTGAACTGACGTCTGTGCAGTGCGGTGGGTCTGTTATCAGCTGGTTTCTGCTGCCTCCCTGTGGAAGTTGTACTGATGCGTTTTAGATCCTTTTTAGATGGTTTCAGTGTTGGTTTGTTCATATTCATTACATTGAGAGTTGTTCATCACTATATTAAATGAACTAGTTTTACAACATAGCGGATTTTCTTTGAGAATTATCATGCATATCCAAAATGATTACAGGTGTAATACAATGAATTTGTTTGGTCATTTTTATTTTCACTCCTAACTAACTGCATCACATTTTTTTGCATTAACATTAACTGCATTAACTTCCAGAACTGTCTCTTAGTGCCTCGTATTGATGGATGCTGTTGGGTTGTTGCAGTCACCTCTCACAGTGGTACATCAGTTAAAGCACAGGGACTGAATGACTGACCATTTATTGAGGATCAGGATGCTAATTAGAGGAATTAATTGAGGAAGGGATGATATCAAAAGGGATTGTATAAATGATGATGAATATGAAACATTCATATCTGATTTGTGAGAAAAAGCTGGAAATAGAGGTTGTCAAAGGATGAGTCTTATTTCATGGCCTTCCCCTGTAAGACATTCTATGCATCTCTAACTCCCATTCTAATTTTCTCATCTCCTCACTCTTCTTTGCCATTTTTATCTCTGGCCTTAGTTATCTTTGTTTTCGTTATTATTTTGGTTAGGTCAGGGTGTGACATGGGGGATTTATGTGTTTTTTCCGTTCTAGGTAGTTTTGTATGTCTATAGTTGCCTAGATTGGTTCTCAATTAGAGGCAGCTGTCTGTCGTTGTCTCTGATTGGGAACCATATTTAGGCAGCCATGTTCTTTGGGTATTTTGTGGGTGATTGTCTTCTGTCTTTGTGTCATTGCTCCAGATAGGACTGTTTTGGTTTTCACATTTGTTATTTTGTAGTGTTCTCGGTTATCGTCTATATTAAACATGTTGAACACTAACCACGCTGCATTTTGGTCCTCCTCTCCTTCAACGGAAGAAAGCCGTTACAATCATGCTCATTTTCTTTTAATTGTCGCCTTCTCATCCTCGTCGTTCAATTGTTTTTTTTTCTCCTCCTCAGCTCTCTTTTTTTGCATCTTTTGCATTTTGTATCTCTTTCCCCCTCTTTCTTCTCCTGCTTATTTTCCCCTTCCCTTCTGTCCTTTCATTCTCTTCCATTTTCTAAAACTCTCTTTATTGTTCATTCTCTGTAGCTCCCAATGTTTTTTTCTCCTCCTTTTCCGTCATATCCAGTTCTTTCTTTTGCCTTTTCTCCTCTGCCTCCTGTTCTGCTTTTGCCATCCTGCTGCAATTTCTTGAGGATCTGCTATTTGTTCTTTAACTCCTGTTCTATGAGTTGTCTTTGTTTAACAGTCTATCCTCCTTTGGGTTGGCAGTTCCTCACTTCTCCTCATCACGATCACTCTCAGAGGAGGTCTCCTCTTTTTCGCACATTCTTTTAGGTACTCCTTTCCCTTCCTTCTCTCCTCACTCTCACTTAACTGAACAGAGACGGCAACTAGGCTATTACATTCCACTCCTGTCATTTGCTAAAGAGGTCCAGAGGAGGAGCAGCCATTGGTGAAAACAGCAGGAGGGGCTTGGTGTGTGTGGTACTGGAGGAGGGCAATGAGGGTGTCCATTGCAGGGGAGAGCTCCCCGGTCTGTCCAGGGGGAGGTGCAGATGCGTGTGGCAAGGGGGACAGTGGGGCATGCGGGGAGCTTGGTGCAGGCTCTGGCTGGGTGTTGGTGGTCTGGTCGGGCCCGAGTGGAAAATACCAGCTCTGCCGTGAGGAAGGATCGGCAGAGTTGGTGAGACGGGGCATGATGGAGGATGCTGACCACTGCTTCACCACGCCTCTCTGCGTGGAGACAGATAGATAGATGGACGGACGGACGAAAAGACAGTTCGGAAAGAGGCCAGAGGCCAAAGCTGGTTAAAGATTACATTAGGGGTGATGGTCTGGCCTTACCTCCTCCAATATGCCTCTTAGAGTCTTCAGCTCCTCCCAGATCACACCATCAGAGGCTGACTGGGACAAGAATTCAGCACTGGCAGTTTATCCACACCAGCCCATATCACTCCGGGAACCACCAATGCCAACTTTTTTTTTTCAATAGAGATGAATTACATACATCTTTATGTGCACTAACTAATATCATAGGCTAATTAATTTGGGGTTCAACACCTGAGGAAGTGGAAACTCAAAACACATTAACTTTGTAGATCTCTAACTAAATATTCCACTGCTAGTAGCCATGTATTCATCCAATAGTAAATTGAATATTGCAGTTGTAGGCTACTACCCATGAGACCTTTAGGCCTATGGCCAGGGCGCATTTAACATGTTGCTCCATATCACAAAGCCATATCAAATATCTTGGTTGTAAAATAGTTGCTATTGAGCTGAATATTGAGAGTTAAGAAGTAAGGATACCTACAGAAAGCTGTGTTTTTCCCTTAATTGCATTTAGAAATGTTATACGATCAGAACGTATTTCTCTCAAGCGCATGGGGGAGATAGGACTGGCTCACTCATCACAGCAGCATGCCACACCGAGGGCAAAGGCACAGGGGCGGATACTTTCATTACAGGCATCATGAGGATAATGCACTTTCCTGTTTGACCAAATCATGGTTTTAGTCGTCCAAAAAACAGGACGTTTTGAATGAGGTGACAATGTAGAATATGCTCTTTCTACGTTTACAGGCACCCTTTCCGTTTTTTTCCGATCAATGATCTTGGCTGTCTAGGAGCAGGTCTCTTTGCTGCTGCCGTGTTAGACTTTGCAAGTGAGTTTGTGTGACCCCAGCCCACCCAACAAAAAAACATTCCAGCCCATCTGGCATTTGCTAGAACTGCCAGATGGCCAATAGGCCCCTGCATATCAGTCCTCCTCCCTCTTCCTGAATACTGTTCACTCTCTCACACATGTCCTCCTGCCTCTTCTGCAGTGGCCATTCCACAGTCCCCTTCCATTTACAGATACTGGATATAACAGAATACATTGTTCTCCCTTTGGCTCTCCTCCTGAATCACGATCACACCATCCTACACCTCCGCCATGTATTTCTTCACAGCCTGGTCTCAGACTAGACGTAACACATGAAATGTAAATCCGGGATACTCAAATTAGTATGATATGGTTACATAAGACAGAAGGTTACTGAACGCAAAAATGAATGTAGGGTTGTTGGTCGGGGTGGATAGACGGACGTATGAAGCGAACATCTAGCAACCCAAAGGTTGCGTGTTCAAATCTCATCTCGCAAATTAGCAACTACTTAGCATGTTAGTTAACCCCTAACCCTAAACACTAGCCTAGCTGGCATTAGCCATCTAGCTAACATTAACTACAACAAACTGAAATTCGTAACATATCATACACTTTGCAAATTCGTAGCAAATTGTACTTTGTAACATATCATATGAAATGGATGATGGACATACAGAAATGAATACATACCATATGAAATGTAACATATCATACTCATTTGAGTGTACCAGATGTACATTTACAATGCTATGTTTACCCCTGGGACCAGGTTGTGCTGCATCTCTGTCTGAAAGACTCGGAAGACACATTTCAGTTGAATGCATTCAGTTGAACAACTGACATGGTATGCCCCTTTCTGTCTCCATCTGCAAGGCTTTCACTTTGGTTGTTGTTGCGACTCCATGCTGGAGAGTCCTGATCATCGCTGTCCATCATCCCCAGACTTTGCCTCAGCTACACCATGTCCCAGGGTACCCTAGCGATCTGGTTGAGCTCTGCCATCTTCTGGTCAAACTCAGAAAGCTTCTGGTTCCTCTCCTGAGCAGGAGAAACATGTTTCAAGATTCCAGAGGTGAATTTAGACAAAGATGTTGCAATATAGCTTTGCTGCGTAGCCTTGACATGTCCTCTCTAAAAAGGAAAACTATGCTTTTAGCTTGTGACCAGACTGCTTTGTCAATCAATCAATAAAATGTATTTATAAAGCCCTTCTTACATAAGCTGATGTCACAAAGTGCTGTACAGAAACTCAGCCTAAAACCCCAAACAGCAAGCAATGCAGGTGTAGAAGCATGGTGGCTAGGAAAAACTCCCTAGAAAGGCCAGAACCTAGGAAGAAACCTAGAGAGAAACCAGGCTATGAGGGGAGGCCAGTCCTCTTCTGGCTGTGCCGGTTAGAGAATATAACAGAATATGGCCAAGATGTTCAAATGTTCATAGATGACCAGCAGGGTCAGATGATAATAATCACAGTGGTTTTAGAGGGTGCAACAGGTCAGCACCTCAGGAGTAAATGTCAGTTTTCATAGCCGATAATACAGAGTATCTCTACCGGACCTGCTGTCTCTGGACAGTTGAAAACAGCAGGTCTGGGACAAGGTAGCATGTCCGATGAACAGGTCAGGGTTCCATAGCCGCAGGCAGAACAATTGAAACTGGAGCAGCAGCACGACCAGGTGGACTGGGGACAGCAAGGAGTCATCAGGCCAGGTAGTCCTGAGGCATGGTCCTAGGGCTCAGGTCCTCTGAGTGAGTGAGTAAGTGAGAGAGAATACTTAAATTCGCACAGGACACCGGATAAGACAGGAGAAATACTCCAGATAAAACAGACTGACCCTAGCCCCCTGACACAGACTACTGCAGCATAAATACTGGAGGCTGAGACATGAGGGGGTTGGGAGACACTGTGGCTCCGTTTGACGATACCCCCGGGCAGGGCCAAACAGGCGGTATTATCTGCCATGACTACAAGATCCGATAGGAATTCTGGGAACTCAGTGAGGAACGCTGTATACGGCCCAGGAGGCCTGTAAAAAGTAGCTATAAAAAGTGATTGAGTAGGCTGCATAGATTTCATGACTAGAAGCTCAAAAGATGAAAACGCAGTCTTTTTTTTTTTTTTTTTGTAAATTGAAATTTGCTATCATAAATGTTAGCAACACCTCCGCCTCTGCCCCGGGGATATGGTCACTAGTGTAACCAGGAGGATATTTCTCATTTAACACAGTAAATTCATCAGGTTTAAGCCATGTTTCAGTCAGGCCAATCACATCAAGATTATGATCAGTGATTAGTTAATTGACTATAACTGCATTGGAAGTGAGGGATCTAACATCAAGTAGCCCTATTTTGAGATATTGCAATCTCTTTCAATAATGACAGGAATGGAGGAGGTCTTTATTACAGTGAGATTGCTAAGAAGAACACCGCCATGTTAAGTTTGTGGAACTTACACGGCGACACTGGCAAGCTGTGGAGTGTCCTTTTTTTGTCCTCCTATCAAAACACACAAACAGACTCATAACTACAGCCCAGTGCTAATAGCCTTGGATTATTTACCTGGTCTGAGAGAGCTACAGTTATGTCAATAGGATCAGCAGATCGAACCTTCGGGAGCCGTTGGGAATTCAAATCAAATCAAATTGTATTTTTCACATGCGCCGAATACAACAGGTGTAGTAGACCTTACAGTGAAATGCTAACATATCAGCCCTTAAGCAACTATGCAGTTTCAAGAAAATATCAACAAAAAAAGTAAGAGATAAGAAAAACAAATAATTAAAAGAGCAGCAGTAAATAACAATAGCGGGGCTACAGTTGAAGTCGGAAGTTTACATACACCTTAGCCAAATACATCTAAACTCAGTTTCACAATTCCTGACATTTAATCCTAGTAAAAATTCCCTGTTTTAGGTCAGTTAGGATCACCACTTTATTTTAAGAATGTGAAATGTCAGAATAATAGTAGAGAGAATGATTTATTTCAGCTTTTATTTATTTCATCACATTTCCAGTGGGTCAGAAGTTGACATACACTCAATTAGTAGCATTGCCTTTAAATTGTTTAACTTCGGTCAAATGTTTTGGGTAGCCTTCCATAAGCTTCCCACAATAAGTTGGGTGAATTTTGGCCCATTTCTCCTGACAGAGCTGGTGTAACTGAGTCAGGTTTGTAGGCCTCCTTGCTCGCACACACTTTTTCAGTTCTGCCCACAAATGTTCTATAGGATTGAGGTCAGGGCTTTGTGATGGCCACTCCAATGCCTTGACTTTGTTGTCCTTAAGCCATTTTGCCACAACTTTGGAAGTGTGCTTGGGGTCATTGTTCATTTGGAAGACCCATTTGCTACCAAGGTTTAACTTCCTGACTGATGTCTTGAGGTGTTGCTTCAATATATCCACATAATTTTCCTACCTCGTGATGCCATCTATTTTGTGAGGTGCACCAGTCCCTCCTTCAGCAAAGCACCCCCACAACATGATGCTGCCACCCCCATGCTTCACGGTTGGGATGGTGTTCTTTGGCTTGCAAGCATCCCCTTTTATCCTCCAAACATAATGATGGTCATTATGGCCAAACAGGTCTATTTTTGTTTCATCAGACCAGAGGACATTTCTCCAACAAGTACAATATTTGTCCCCATGTGCAGTTGCAAACTGTTGTTTGTACAGATGAACATGGAACCTTTAGGCATTTGGAAATTGCTCCCAGGATGAACCAGACTTGTGGAGGTCTACAATTATTTTTCGGAAGTCTTGGCTGATTTCTTTTGATTTTCCCATGATGTCAAGCAAAGAGGCACTGAGTTTGAAGGTAGGCATTGAAATACATCCACAGGTACACCTCCAATTGACTCAAATTATGTCAATTAGCCTATCAGAAGCTTCTGAAGCCATGACATCATTTTCAGGAATTTTCCAAGCTGTTTAAAGGCACAGTCAACTTAGTGTATGTAAACTTCTGACCCACTGGAATTGTGATACAGTGAATTATAAGTGAATTAATCTGTCTGTTAACAATTGTTGGAAAAATGACTTGTGTCATGCACAAAACATTTGTGTAGTGGTTAAAAATCAAGTTTTCATGACTCCAACCTAAGTGTATGTAAACTTCCGACTTCAACTGTATATACAGGGGGTACCGGTACAGAGTCAATGTGTCAATGTTTGGGGGCAACGGTGGAGGTAATTGAGGTAATTATGTACATGCAGGTAGTTTTTTTAAAAGTGGCAATGCATAGATAATAACATAGAGTAGCAGCAGCTTGGGGGTGGGCAGTTTTTAGGGCCTTCCTTTGACACTGCCTGGTATAGGGGTCCTGGATGGCAGGAAGCTTGGCCCCGGTGATGTACCGGGTCGTACGCACTACCCTCGGAGGCCAAGCAGTTGCCATACCAGGCAGTGATGCAACCAGACAGGATGCTCTCAATGGTGCAGCTGTAGAACCTTTTGAGGATCTGAGGACAATGCCAAGTCTTTTCAGTCTCCTGAGGGGGAATAGGTTTTGTCATGCCCTCTTCATGACTGTCTTGGTGTGCTTGGACCATGTTAGTTTGTTGGTGATGTGGACATCAAGCTCTCAACCTGCTCCATGACAGCCCCGTCGATAAGAATGGTGGCGTGCTCGGTCCTCCTTTTCCTGTAGTCCACAATCATCTCCTTTGTCATGATCACATTGACGGAGAGGTTGTTGTCTTTGCATCACACGGTCAGGTCTCTGACCTCCTCCCTATAGGCGGTCTCATCATTGTCGGTGATCAGGCCTACCACTGTTGTGTCATCAGCAAACTTAATGATGGTGTTGGAGTCGTGCTTGGCCATGCAGTCATGAGTGAGCAGGGAGTACAGGAGGGAACTGAGCGCGCACCCCTGAGAGGCCCCTGTTTTGAGGATCAGCGTGGCGGATGTGTTGTTACCTACCCTTACCACCTGGGAGCGGCCCCTCAGGACGTCTAGGATCCATTTGCAGAGGGAGGTGTTTAGTCCCAGAGTCCTTAGCTTAGTGATGAGCTTTGAGGGCAGCTAGATGTTCTTTACCATTCGGCCATCAGATTTGCCACCAATGCTCCTTACAGGACACATCAATGCGCTCTATACTCCTCTGTCAACTGGTCATCTCTGTATACCCATCACAAGACCCATTGGTTGATGCTTATTTATAAAAACCCTCCTAGGCCTCACTCCCCCCTATCTAAAATATATACTGCAGCCCTCACCCTCCACATTCAACACCCGTTCTGCCAGTCACATTCTGTTAAAGGTCCCCAAAGCACACATATCCCTGGGTCGCTCGTCTTTTCAGTTCGCTGCAGCTAGCGACTGGAACGAGCTGTAACAAACACTCAAACTGGACAGTTTTATCTCAATCTCTTCATTCAAAGACTCAATCATGGAGACTTACTGACAGTGGCTGCTTTGCATTGTCTCTACCTTCTTGCCCTTTGTGATGTTTGTGCCCAATAATGTTTGTACACTCTTTTATGCTGCTACCATATTATGCTGCTACCATATTGGGTTGATACCATGTTGTGGTGCTACCATGCTGTGCTGTCATGTGTTGCTGCCTTGCTATGCTGTCTTAGGTCTCTCTTTATGTAGTGTTGTCAAAAATCCAATCAAACTTTATTTGCCACATGCCCCGAAGACAACAAGTGTAGACTTTACAGTGAAATGCTTACTCACAAGCCCTTAACCAACAGTGCAGTTCAAGAAGAATAAAATATTTACTAAAATAAAAACAATAACGAGGCTATATACAGGGGGCACCGGTACCGAGTCAGTGTGCAGGGGTACAGGCTAGTTGAGGGAATCTGTACATGTAGGTGGGAGCGAAGTGACTATGCATAGGTCATTTTCCGGTGGAGATTGTCATGTGTGTTTTGCCCTATATTTATTTTTAATCTCAGGCCATCATTGTAAAAAAAAAAAAAAGTATTTGTTCTTAACTGACTTGCCTAGTTAAATTTAAAATATATATATTTTTTTTAAATAAAAAAATGTTCTTTGCACTCTGAGAGGGGAACACCATGGAGTTGTCAACTTTGATGGAGAGGTCTTTGATCTGGCAGGCCTTCCTTGGGAGGAAGAGCAGCTCCATCTTGTCGAGGTTGAGCTTGAGGTGGTGGAACGACATTCAAGCTGAGATATCTGCCAGACACGCAGAGATGCATGTTACCACCTGGATGTCAGAAGGGGGAAAGGAGAAAAGTAGTTGAGTGTCATCCGCATAGCAATGATAGGAGAGACCATGTGAGTATATAACGGAGCCGAGTGACTTGGAGTATAGAGAGAAGAGGGCCTTGAACTGAGCCCTGGAGGACACCAGTCGTGAGAGTACATGGTGCAAACACAGATCGTGCACATTTCCATTGCACCAGAGTCCAATGCCGGCAAGCTTTACACCACTCCAGCTGAAGCTTGGCATTGCGCATTAGTGATTTTAGGCTTGTGTGCGGCTATGGAAACCCATTTCATGAAGCTCCCGACGAACAGTTCTTGTGCTGACATTGCTTCCAGAAGAGGTTTGGAACTCGGTAGTGAGTGTTATAACTGAGGATAGATGATTTGTATGTGCTTCAGCACTCGGCGGTCCCGTTCTGTGAGCTTGTGTGGCCTGCCACTTCGAGGCTAAGCCGTTGTTGCACATAGACATTTCCGCTTCACAATAACAGCACTTACTCATGCAGGTCAGAAATTTGATGAACTGACTTGTATGGAAAGGTAGCATCCTATGACGGTGCCATGTTGAAACTCACTGAGCTCTTCAGTAAGGCCATTCTACTGTCAATGTTTGTCTATAGAGATTGCATGGCTGTGTGCTCGATATTATATACCTGACAGCAACAGGTGTGGCTGAATTAGCCAAATACACAAATTTGAAGGGCTGTCCACATACTTTTGTATATATAGCGTAGGATGCAATCCAAGAGTGCGCAGAGCCTGAGACTCCCAGCCCTGAGAGGGTGGAGAGAAGGATCTGCTAGTTCACGGTGTCGAAGGCAGCGGGTAGATCTAAGAGGACGAGAACAGAGGAGAAAGAGTCAGCTTTGGAAGAGCAGAGAGCTTCCGTAACACAGAAGAGCAGTCTCGGTTGAGTGACCCGTCTTGAAGCCTGACTGATTTGGGTCAAGAATATTCTGAGAGAGACAGAGAGAGTTGGTCAGAGGCCGCATGCTCAAGTGTTTTGGAAAGAAAAGAAAGGGATACCAGTCTGTAGTTTGATGTCAGAGGAGTCAAGTGTTGGTTTCTTGAGGGGAAGCGACTCCGGCCATTTTCATGTCAGAGGGGATGTAGCCAGTGGTCAGCGATGAGTTGCTGAAGTAAGTGAGGAATGGGAGAAGGTCCAAAGATGGTCTGGAGAAGGGAGAAGTAGATGTGGTCGGGCGGGCAGATTGTTGGGCAGCCAGACCTCACTAGTCGCAGAATTTCATTTGGAGAGAGAATGGGTCAAGGTGTAGGGTAGTTCTGTGTGAGTGGGACCAGTGAACTCAAGCTGAGTGAGAAGCAGATGTCAACCTTCTTTTCAAAGTGGTTGACAAAGTTGTCTGCAGAGAGAGAGGGGAGGATTAAGGAGGGAGAAAAAGGTGGAAAATAGTTTCCTAGGGTTAGAGGGAAGAGAGTAGTGTTGAAGAGCCAGAATCAGGAGACAGCAAAGAAGGATTAGCAGAAGGGAGAGGGGATAGGAGAGAGAGTAGTGAGAGAGAGGGAAGATAGTAATGTGCCGTCACAATCTGGATTTGGGGTTGAGTGGCTAGGGTTGGAGGAGAGGGAGGAAGGAAGAAAGGGAAACAAAGTAGTGATCAGAGACCTGGAGGGGCGGTATTGCCTGCCTTGTGAGTGGGAGGGGACTGGTGAAGGGATAGGTCAAGAGGCAAGGAGGGGAAAGAGTTGGAAAGAAATTAATTGAAGGCAGACGTCAGGAGGTTGAAGTCACCAAGTACGAAGAGCGGTGAGCCATCGTCAGGAAATGAGCTTATATTGAGGAACTCTAAGGGGATTTGGTGGTCCATAAATGACAACAACATTATGCTTGAGTGAACTAGTGACAGAATGGAATTGAAATGAGGAAAAGGACAGGTGAGAGAGGGAGTAAAAAGAAAATCTCCACTTAGGAGGAATGAGTAGCCCTGTGCCACCACCTCAACGACCAGATGCTCTCTGACTAAGAGAAAACGTAGTCAGGTGGAGAGAGCAGCTGGAGTAGTGGTGTTCTCTGGGGTGATTCATGTCTCCATCAGGGCCAAAAAGTCAAGGGACTGAAATGCAGAATAGGCTGACATGAGCGCTTTGTTCTTGACTGCAGATTGGCAGTTCCAATTGCTGCTGGAGACCTGGAAATCCACATGGGTTATGCACGTAAGGCACACTAAATTACAAAGATTGCAGCCAAGGGGTGTGGAGCATCTGTAAAGCCTACAGGGAAGGGAGCAAACTGGGATAGAAAACAGTTGCCAAAGCTACAAAAGAGCAAAATGAGATGATCTATAAATAACTAGGTAGGATACTCAAGTGAGAGAGTAGTGTGGAGCCTTCCTCTCTTTCCTTCCTTGAATAACTCTGCAGAACTCGTTAGAACGGTCTTTGCTTCAGCGATGGTCTTACTTTTGCAATCAGACATCGCTTACAGCTGCCGCTGAGAAAAAAGGAGACAATGAAGTATTATTACTAATTGCCTTGCAAAGGTGAATTGCTGATTGCCTAGGAGAGGAAAAGCCACTCCCCCGCCAATACAGCCACTGATTACAAAAACAACAAGTCACAAATTGCCCTGCCCCTTAATCCTAGTTGATGTGTCAACAATCTGCAATTAATAGCAGTCAGCAGTTCACACAGCAAGTAGGCTACTGGGAAGACAGGCAGCACTTAAAGTAGATGGCCCTAGCTAGCAAAAAGACAGTACTAGACAACAGTTGAAGACCAAAATTATACTTACCACCCCTGTAGGTACAGTATCATGATAATGAGAAACTGACTAAACTGCCCTTAGTTGCTTACATAGAATTTATGTATTTCACAATGACATGTGTTCTATCTATTAAGTTGTTTTAATAATTTGCTAGCTGGTCAATTGCAGACTGGCAAGCCAGTATACATTTGTTTAAAGATAATTTGATTTATGCAAGTGAAAATGCATGACAATAATGGAAATACAGTAGGCCTGTAGCCTAACAAAATACTGTTTGTCCTCTAGCCTCCTATTCACCTCAGAGCCTAAAACTTTTGATACATTTATGCTTCTCACACACATTGCTCTCAAGGCCTACATGCCACTAACCTTAACATCTGTCCATCATGAAGAGGTTGTTACGGTTCTCTAGGTGTGAAGGATAGTCGGACCAAAATGCAGCGTGTAGATTGCGATCCATGTTTAATGACAAACACACTAAACGTAACAAAAACCGAAACAGCCTATACTTGTGTAAACTAACACAGAATAAGGACAATCACCCACGACAAACTCAAACAATATGGCTGCCTAAATATGGTTCCCAATCAGAGACAACGATAAACACCTGCCTCTGATTGAGAACCACTCCAGACAGCCATAGACCTTGCTAGATAACCCCACTAGCTACAATCCCAATACACACACACCAAAACCCCAAGACAAAACACACCACAATACAAAAACCCCATGCCACACCCTGGCCTGACCCAATACATGAAGAAAAACACAAAATACTTAGACCAGGGCGTGACAGAGGTACTCGCCACCTTCCAGATTCAGAAAATAATTGGAGTGTTTTAACCTCAATCCATAATAATCCATAATGGAGATTTTATAAATGCAACTGTGTTTTTTGTTTGCAGTGTGGACCACTGATGATGTCATACTATGTCATAATATATGTACCCATGTTGTGACATCACACTACATAGAAAAAGGGAGGAGTCAGTCAGCATCCTGAACATTGATACTGCTCCTATCTACATTATCCACTGTGAAATGATCAATCAGTTTTAAAAACATACTTGCAATGATGAGTATTGGCCAAATGTTGCCCAAAATATCAGATAAAATTACAGTGCAGCCAACAACAATATACGCTATCTTGTATAATCTATTGAGGACATCTATTGATTCAGTGATATGTAACTTTTTGTGCGACACAAGCAAATTCACAGCAAAATTGAAGTTTTAGTTTCATTCTCATTGAAAGCAAGTCAAAGAAGCGCTACATCTGTTCTATGTGCACTATTTATATGCTTCCCGGTCTGAAGTTTTGTTTTTGCATACTTTTGCATACTTCAGTTTTGTACAGCAGCTTCAAACAGCTTGTAAATACAATATTTTTGGTTATGGAAAAGATATTTCATAGCAGTTTAGATGGTACAATGATTCTCTACACTATACTTCCCTACATTAAACTGAAATTACGCAAACTATTAGAATTTTTGCAAAAGGGAAATGGTGGAATTGATTTCGGCATAGTGCATCTTTAATCAAATCAGAAATAAACACCACAACCATTTAAGACAAAATATATCAAAAATATGAATAAATCAAACTGTACATTTTTTTCATTTATTGCCTCATTACATATCATACCAGACAGAGTGCATCCCAATCATTCATCAGCAAATCTCCCAACTGAATAATTTATTTAAGCTTGATTAATAATACTGTAACTGCCATTAACCAGATAAAATATCAATTATTCACATACTGTATCAACTACATCATTTCAGTATCATTCAACAAACATTTCATTCTGTTTACAATGATGTCTCTTCCCGTTCCTTTCTTCTTTGGCTGGAATCAGAGAAATTCAACTCAAAACAAAAGCAAAGGAGCCCAAGATGTACTGCATGGTCGTAGTGAAAAGCAGCCCTCATTCACCAGCATATAAAGAGTCTAGACAGTGTGTCTCTAAAAGAGGAAACTATGTACACCATCTTGGGTCACTATCAAACACCCTCATAATCAACCACAACCCCGAACACATTCACACACAACCTATCGCAGGCACCATACATTTGCAAAGAAACTAAACGGTTTATGTAAGTCATCCAATGTGATTGAGATTGAAATTGATTCTGTGAGCAAAACATTGTAATCAGCCACCCGGTATAGCTTTATTTGGCCATGCTCTGTCTGTCTATATACTAAGTGTATTTAGAGCTGGCACTAGAGTGACCGGCTCCGAGAGGTTCTGGTTTTGGTCAGGTGTTCCTTTGCTTTGAAGAACCTTCTGTCGATGTCTTTCCTCCTGTCGCTTTTTCTTTTCCAAGCGCTGCTGCTCTTTCCTCTGCTTGTTTGAAGCCTGAGAGGTGTAAAAAACAGGAGTCAAGATGAAAAGGAGGGACTTAAGTCCCTTCTCAATTGAATAGAGAAATGCAGATTAATTTAATTTGGAACTTGAATTGAAAGTCACACAGACTCAGAATACTTATTCAGAATTGGAATTTGAGTGGAGAGTCATGGTGTAGTGGTTCCTTACTTTCTGAATAAAATGTGTTAAAACACCTTAAAAATATTTATTTAACAATTACAATTTACCTTGGATGTGTGTATGTTGCCTCCATCTGGTGGTACTTTGTGCTCACTGCACTCTGTCGCTGCCTGTCTACACGCTGAGCATGAACCAGAGGCACACTGGCCGTGACACACTTGGACAGCTAGCTCAGAATCCACCAGCCACTCAGCGTTGATGGTGGCGGCACTCAGCTGAAATAGATTCTCCTCTTCACCTGAGAGACATGGCACACAATACACATGGGGTCAGTTGCAGTGAATATACTGCATCAGATGCTCCTGTTGATCATTATCAAATGGTTTTTGGATGGTAGCTCCCTCTAAAAGATGGAAATCCCCAAAATAGTCAATAAACATCAGTTGTATTTACTATCAATGTTTATTATACACGGTAGGTGTAGACTGCAAATGAATGAAAGTTTTATATGAGTTGGGGTTAGAAAAGGACCTAAAACCTGCCCAAAACAGCTAGTAGACACTGATAATCACACTGCACTGGGGGAGAAGACAGAGGGGCCACTCACAGTTTGGGCCCCTGTTCTTCAGGGAACTTAGGATCACATTGTCCTCCTCGGAGGGGGTGGGCGAGGGGGCTTTCCGTCTGTCCCTCTGGCCGTCACCAAACTCACGCTGCCCACTCGAATTATGAAGATTCTGAAACGACACAAGAGAGGTGTGGGGGGAATAAGGAACATTTTATGAATAAGACTAATCCAATAAAATATTGAAATATTTGGGAGTGTGTTTTTAAATGAACCGCTTTTTCCCCGTACCTCTAAACGCAGCTGAGCAGGGCTCTCAGAGTTGTCACCGATTGGTCGTACACTGTCGTAATGGTCTCCATAGCGATAGGCAATGTGTAGCTCTCGGCCAACCAGCTTCTCAGAGCCATTTATCTGAATTGAAAAAACATAATGAGTAGGGCTTATCAATAGTGGTATTTCATACGGTCTGTTACATTAGAAGAGGACTTCGGCTTAAAATACAGTACAGTGTGCTACAATGTGGTCTAGTGGTAGGACCACATATACCACCTGGCGACAGGGATTCACGCCTCTCCTCCCCAACTTTATAAACTATGCCGTTTTTTTTTTTTTTACTACATCCCCATCCACTTTCCCATTCTTTCATTTAAATAAAAATGTAAAACATTTTTGGGGATTCCAATCTCCTTTAAAAACAGATACATAAAATAAGTGTGAATTTACCCTATTATGCACTACTTTAGCTTTTATACAGCTATGCGTCTCTTGACAAAAGTAGTAAACTATATGGGCAATAGGGTGTCACTGAGCTTCCTACCTCCCACAGTGGGGTGTTGAGCTGATGAATGACCACCTTGAGCTGTTGACTACGGGCGAACGCCACGATGGCATCATTGCCAGCAAACGTACCAGGCTGGGAGAGGTTTGACACTGATAGGAAGAAAACAACAGAGAAATATTAGTGAGAAACACTCGTCAGGATGACTGGCATACCATCAAAAACTTGGGCATCCCACAACATTTTTACATGGAAATAGCATTTGGTTTCTATCTTACAATGCTGGGCGAAGGGCACATCATCCTCCACAAAGGGCTCAAAGTCCTGCCGGTGTGCCATCATGTACTGCACAGTCTCCTGGCGCAGGCGCAGGTGTCCTCGAGAGTGTCCCTCCAATTGGTCACCCAGAGCCCGGAACAGGCAGTTACTATAGGATGGACACACAGTATTAGTCAACGCTGTAACAGCCATTTATAAGAGCACTTTGGTTGCATTCCAGGCTGACTACATTTTAGATGTTGCATTGCATCAACCAATGATTGTGTGCCATGTCATCGATTACTCAGTCTGGCATCAGATTGCTAGATCATATAATACAGTGGGGCAAAAAAGTATTTAGTCAGCCACCAATTGTGCAAGTTCTCCCACTTAAAAAGATGAGAGGCCTGTAATTTTCATCATAGGTACACTTCAACTATGACAGACAAAATGAGAAAAACAAATCCAGAAAATCACATTGTAGGATTTTTCATTAATTTATTTACAAATTATGGTGGAAAACAAGTATTTGGTCACCTACAAACAAGCAAGATTTCTGGCTCTCACAGACCTCTAACTTCTTCTTTAAGAGGCTCCTCTGTCCTCTACTCGTTACCTGTATTAATGGCACCTGAACTTGTTATCAGTATAAAAGACACCTGTCCACAACCTCAAACAGTCACACTCCAAACTCCACTATGGCCAAGACCAAAGAGCCGTCAATGGACACCAGAAACAAAATTGTAGACCTGCACCAGGCTGGGAAGACTGAATCTGCAATAGGTAAACAGCTTGGTTTGAAGAAATCAACTGTGGGAGCAATTATTAGGAAATGGAAGACATACAAGACCACTGATAATCTCCCTCGATCTGGGGCTCCACGCAAGATCTCACCCCGTGGGGTCAAAATGATCACAAGACCGGTGAGCAAAAATCCCAGAACCACACAGGGGGACCTAGTAAATGACCTGCAGAGAGCTGGGACCAAAGTAACAAAGCCTACCATCAGTAACACACTACGCCGCCAGAGACTCAAAACCTGCAGTGCCAGACGTGTCCCCCTGCTTAAGCCAGTACATGTCCAGGCCCGTCTGAAGTTTGCTAGAGAGCATTTGGATGATCCAGAAGAAGATTGGGAGAATGTCATATGGTCAGATGAAACCAAAATATACATTTTTGGTAAAAACTCAACTCGTCGTGTTTGGAGGACAAAGAATGCTGAGTTGCATCCAAAGAACACCATACCTACTGTGAAGCATGGGGGTAGAAACATCATGCCTTGGGGCTGTTTTTCTGCAAAGGGACCAGGATGACTGATCCGTGTAAAGGAAAGGATGAATGGGGCCATGTATCGTGAGATTTTGAGTGAAAACCTCCTTCCATCAGCAAGGGCATTGAAGATGAAATGTAGCTGGGTCTTTCAGCATGACAATGATCCAAAACACACCGCCCGGGCAACGAAGGAATGGCTTCGTAAGAAGCATTTCAAAGTCCTGGAGTGGCCTAGCCAGTCTCCAGATCTCAACCCCATAGAAAATCTTTGGAGGGAGTTGAAAGTCCATGTTGCCCAGCAACAGCCCCAAAACATCACTGCTCTAGAGGAGATCTGCATGAAGGAATGGGCCAAAATACCAGCAACAGTGTGTGAAAACCTTGTGAAGACTTACAGAAAACATTTGACCTCTGTCATTGCCAACAAAGGGTATATAACAAAGTATTGAGATAAACTTTTGTTATTGACCAAATACTTATTTTCCACCATAATTTGCAAATAAATTCTACAATGTGATTTTCTGGATTTTTTTTCTCATTTTGTCTGTCATAGTTGAAGTGTACCTATGATGAAAATTACAGGCCTCTCTCATCTTTTTAAGTGGGAGAACTTGCACAATTGGTGGCTCACTAAATAATTTTTTGCCCCACTGTATGTGGTTAGCTGATATACTAAATACCTATTCAGCCATTTATAGGTCTGCCAGGTGTCTGCAATGTAGTCAGACCTTCTCTCTCTGAATCTTACCCATCTCCAGGCACCTCTCTAAGTTTGAGCCCCAGCGCTTGGAGCTGGTTGGAGAAGCTGACAAACTCCTCTCCCTCGTCCCCGTCCTGGGGCCGGTTCTTGCGGTCCTTGGCGATTGCCCTGCGCGTGACCCGCTCATCCCGCTTTCGCTCTGCATCACACTTTCTGTTGCTGCCACGCAGTGGCTTTCCTGTCTGCTTCCTAGACATGGCTGCCCTGCCTACAGACACAGATCTCTACAGATGCAAGTAGATCTCTGTCCGTCACTCACTGGCAAATGTAGTTGGGTTACTTCCACACAGGTGGAATCCTGTGTTTCAGAAAGAAGAGGGAAAGAATAGAGAGGAGAGTTTGAATGTTACTTAGATGAGCTATGCGTGACAACTTAGTTACTTCCACATTTCACTGACACGGATTGGTACAGTAGCCAGCTACAAAAATATGGTTAGGATTAGCTAGTTGTTACACAGTCCGTTTAGTCAGTTGATATACCTGGCACAGCACGCAATTGCAACTCTACATGGGTTAGCTAATTATCTACAATGTGATAAGGACAACCAAAGACATCTACTGACCAGTTGTATTAGCGTGGTGTCTAATGCCGTAGCTGTCATGCTAGCTAGCTGGTAGATCTGGCATCCTGAATAACAGCAACAGCTGATAGGGTTTGATTTCGACTAGCTAGAGAGAGAGAGCCTACTGTACTGGCCAGGTTTGACGTAAGCTAGCTAGCTAATTATATCGGATAAGTAACTGGTTAACTAGCAACTGTTATGCTAGCTGAATATGACTGCTGGTTAGGTTAGCCGACTACTTAGCTAGTTAGCTAACTTTAACGTTAGGTAGTTTACAAAAGTCAGCGGTTAATGCTAATAGCGTTCTCATTGATTTGGAGTTAAACACAACAGTGATTAAATGTCAAGCAACCAGAATATAAGGAACATAACAAGTTACTCACATTCTACAGGGTGCATCCAATGATACGCAAACCACGTCCTATACGGCAGTACGTTCTTTTTTTTAAACTAAATAAGATCTGGCTCATGAGTTTGTTTACAATTCATGTTTAGCACTTCCGGGACTCGTCGTAAGAGTACGGAAGCCTGAGAGCATCATACTTTATACATTACCGTCCAAATTCATAACTGTCAACGAAATACAATACATACCCTTTTATTAAAAATCCTATCAATTTGTAAAACGTTTAGCTCACCTTAAAACCCCTACTTTCAACTGTCTTGAGAAATGTTCATTACTTGAATTTCACTAAGCAAGAATGGTGTAGCTAATGTTGGGAAAAACAGGGAACAAAGTAGGGCATTTTTACAGGGCAGGATGACCACTGTATAGGCCTAATTCACTATCTTTACGACATTTACGTAATAGTTATTGTGCAGACAAGGCCTACTTATTAAAGTTGGTTATGGTAAAGTTCAGAACAAGCTTTCTATGCTATAAGAAAGTGTTGCATGTCTATCAACTGAGATATGAAAACAGCTGGTACATGACAATCAACAGTTATCAAGTTAACAAGCTCTGAATTATGTTAATGTCTGAAATCTGTGTCTTTCAGTGTATGACTCAAGATAAAGTGGGAGGGTGTGTTATGTGTTGTAAAGGGAAAAGACTGCACTTTATTATCACTCTCTTTTCTCCTCTCCTCCATTCTCCTCTTAAAAATCTGTTATATTTTGAAACACCAGAATGCAGGCCCTCTTCTCCAATTCGCTCCTCCTTATGACAGAATGCAGTTGGAAAGAGTTGTGTGGAGGAGGAGTGGGTTGAGGAGGACAGAGAGTGTTTGCTATGTAGAATTATATCAGACAGTGTCAAAGAAGTCGCCTCAGGGCCTAAAAATGCATCAGCAGGCATTGAAAGGAAATAAGAATATATAGATCACAAAAACAAGAAAACACAGTCAGGTAAATACCTTCCCAGTTGTAATAAAGATTTACATTAGAAACTATAACGATGTGTTCTGGTTTACATGGTACGAATGTATTTGCTTGTATTTGTTTATGCACTGACATCTTGTACATAAAACAGCTATCTGCTTTGTTTAAATTCCCATATGAAGGGACGTCCTATACCTGCTCTACTCATTACCTTAGTCTTATACGAGGAGGTAAGGATCAACAACAAGGTTAACATGATGCCCCTTTGACTAAGTGTAGCCTACATAGTATATTGTTAATCTACAACTCTCATCTCAACAAATAGTGTACATTACTGAAGTATATTCATTCTAGTACATACAGTCTGAACACACTTTACAGAGAAGTACAATTTATAAATAAAAAGAACACCTGCTCTTTACATAGACTGACATGGTGAATCCAGGTGAAAGCTGTGATCACTTATTGATGTCACTTGGAAAATTCAGTTCAAAATGTGTAGATGAAGGAGAGGAGGCAGAAAAAATAAGGATTTAGTTTACCATCCAGAGGGTGAAAGGGCAAGACAAAAAATGTAAGTGCCTTTGAACAGGGTATGGTAGTAGGTGCCAGGTGCACTAGGTTGTGTAAAGAACTGCAACGCTGGGGTGTTCCTAATGTTTGGTATAATAAAATCAAATCAAATGTTATTTGTCACATACACATGGTTAGCAGATGTTAATGCAAGTGTAGCGAAATGCTTGTGCTTCTAGTTCCGACAATGCAGTAATAACCAACGAGTAATCTAACCTAACAATTTCACAACAACTACCTTATACACACAAGTGTAAAGGGATGAAGAATATGTACATAAAGATATATGAATGAGTGATGGTACAGAACGGCAGAGGCAAGATGCAGTAGATGGTATCGAGTACAGTATATACATATGAGATGAGTAATGTAGTGTATGTAAACATTATATTAAGTGGCATTGTTTAAAGTGGCTAGTGATACATTTTTTACATCCATTTTTCCATTATTAAAGTGGCTGGAGTTGAGTCAGTATGTTGGCAGCAGCCACTCAATGTTAGTGGTGGCTGTTTAACAGTCTGATGGCCTTGAGATAGAAGCTGTTTTTCAGTCTCTCGGTCCCTGCTTTGATGCACCTGTACAGACCTCGCCTTCTGGATGATAGTGGGGTGAACAGGCAGTGGCTCGTGTGGTTGTTGTCCTTGATGATCTTAATGGCCTTCCTGTGACATCAGGGGGTGTCGGTGTCCTGGAGGGCAGGTAGTTTGCCCCTGGTGATGCGTTGTGTAGACCTGACTACCCTCTGGAGAGCCTTACGGTTGTGGGTGGAGCAATTGCCATACCAGGCTGTGATACAGCCCAACAGGATGCTCTCGATTGTGCATCTGTAAAAGTTTGTGAGTGCTTTTGGTGACAAGCCAAATTTTTTCAGCCTCCTGAGGTTGAAGAGGTGCTGCTGCACCTTCTTCACCACGCTGTCTGTGTGGGTCGACCAATTCAGGTTGTCCGTGATGTGTACGCCGAGGGTCTTAAAACTTACTACCCTCTCCACTACTGTCACGTCGATGTGGATAGGGGGTGCTCCCTCTGCTGTTTCCTGAAGTCCACCATCATCTCTTTTCTTTTGTTGACGTTGAGTGTGAGGTTATTTTCCTGACACCACACTCTGAGGGCCCTCACCTCCTCCCTGTAGGCCGTCTCGTCATTGTTGGTAATCAAGCCTACCACTGTAGTGTCGTCTGCAAACTTGATGATTGAGTTGGAGGCGTGCATGGCCATGCAGTCGTGGGTGAAAAGGGAGTACAGGAGAGCTCATAACGCACCCTTGTGGGGCCCCAGTGTTGAGGATCAGCGGGATGGAGATGTTGTTACCTACCCTCACCACCTGGGGGCATCAGGAAGTCCAGTACACAGTTGCACAGGGCGGGGTCGAGACCCAGGGTCTCGAGCTTGATGATGAGTTTGGAGGGTACTCTGGTGTTGAATGCTGAGCTGTAGTCGATGAACAGCATTCTCACATAGGTATTCCTCTTGTCCAGGATGGGTTAGGGCAGTGTGCAATGTAGTTGCGATTGCGTTGTCTGTGGACCTATTGGGGCGGTAAGCAAATTGGAGTGGGTCTAGGGTGTCAGGTAGTCTCTCAAAGCACTTCATGATGACGGAAGTGAGTGCTACGGGGCACGGTAGTCGTTTAGCTCAGTTACCTTAGCTTTCTTGGGAACAGGAACAATGGTGGCCCTCGTGAAGCAGTTGGGAACAGCAGACAGGGATAAGAATTGATTGAATATGTCCATAAACACACCAGCCAGCTGGTCTGAGCATGCTCTGAGGATGCGGCAGGGGATGCCGTCTGGGCCTGCAGCCTTGCGAGGGTTAACACGTTTAAATGTTTTACTCACGTCAGCTGCAGTGAAGGAGAGTCCACAGGTTTTGGTAGCGGGCTGTGTCAGTGGCACTGTATTGTCCTCAAAGCGAGCAAAGAAGTTGTTTAGTCTGTCTGGGAGCAAGACATCCTGGTATACTCAGTGTGTGTATGTATATACAGTACCAGTCAAAGGTTTGGACACATCTACTCATTCAAGGGTTTTTATTTATTTTTACTATGTTCTACATTGTAGAATAATAGTGAGACATCAAAACTTTTAAATAGCCACCCTTTGCAATGATGACAGCTTTGCACTCTCTTGGCATTCTCTCAACCAGCTTCATGTGGAATACTTTTCCAACAGTCTTGAAGGAGTTCCCACATATGCTGAGCACTTGTTGGCTGCTTTTCTTTCACTCTGTGGTCCAACTCATCCCAAACCATCACAATTGGGTTGAGGTCAGGTGATTGCAGAGGCGAGGTCATCTGATGCCGCACTCCATCACTCTCCTTGGTCAAATAGCCTTTACACAGCCTGGAGGTGTGTTTTGGGTCATTGTCCTGATGAAAAACAAATGATTGTCCCACTAAGCACAAACCAGATGGGATGGCGTATCACTGCAGAATAATGTGGTAGCCATGCTGGTTAAGTGTGCCTTGAATTCTAAATAAATCACAGACAGTGTCACCAGCAAAGCACCACCATACCATCACCCTTCCTCCTCCATACTTCACGGTGGGAACTACACATGCGGAGAGCATCCGTTCACCTATTATGCGTCTCACAAAGACACAGTGTTTAGAACCAAAAATCTCAAATTTGGACTCATCAGACCAAAGGACAGATTTCCACTGGTCTAATGTCCATTGCTCATGTTTCTTGGCCCATGCAAGTCTCTTCTTCTTATTGGTGTCCTTTAGTTGTGGTTTCTTTGCAGCAATTCGACCATGAAGGCCTGATTCATGCAGTCTCCTCTGAACAGTTGATGTTGAGATGTGTCTGTTACTTGAACGCTGTGAAGCATTTATTTGGTCTGCAACCTGAGGTGCAGTTAACTCTAATGAACTTATCCTCTACAGCAGTGGTAACTCAGGGACTTCCTTTCCTGTGTCAGTCCTCAGTAGAGCCAGTTTCATCATAGAGCTTGATGGTTTTTGCGCCTGCACTTGAAGAAACTTTTAAAGTTCTTGAAATTTTCCTCATTGACTGACCTTCATGTCTTAAAAATTAATGATGGACTGAATGAAACCAAACATTAGGAACACTGATATATACCACTGAGTGGTATATGTCATACCACTCATATATACCATGCTGTAACCCCGGATAAAGCGGCGACAGAAGTTGACAAACCCCAGGAAGCGTTGCAGCTGCAACCTGGAAGTAGGCTGGGATACATTTGCACACGCCCTGTGGCGATGATGAGCCCCAGAAATGTGATGGTGGAACGGTGGAACTTGCACTTCTCTGCTTTTACAAACAGCTGGTTCTCCAGGAGGCATTTGAGAACCTGTCGGATGTGGAGCACATGTTCTTGGGTGGAACAGGAGAAGATGAGGATCGCATTGAAGTAGACGAAGATGAACCGGTTCAACATGTAGCGGAGAACATCATTGACCAGAGCCTGGAACACAGCAGGGGCGTTGGTAAGGCCAAAAGGCATGACCAGATACTCGTAGTGACCGCTGACCATGTTGAAGGCGGTTTTCCACTCATCCCCTTCCCGTATCCACACAAAGTTGTAGGCATTCCGTAGATCCAGCTTGGAAAACACAGTGGAGCTGCTCGAAGGCCGAGGAGATGAGTGGCAGCGGATAGCAGTTCTTCACTGTTATGTCCTTGAGACCCTGGTAGTCGATGTACGAGCATATCGTGTTCTTCTTCTCCACAAAAAAAAGAACCCTGCGCCAGTGGGAGAAGAAGGACGGATGAATCCTGTAGAAAGGGAGTCCCTGATGTAGGTCTCCATCGCCTTGGACTCTGGTCCTGACAGAGAGTACAGTCGTCCCCGGAGTCGTGCCAGGGAGAAGGTCAATCCTGCAGTCATAAGGTCAGTGCGGCGGGAGCGAAGTGGCCGGCCCTTGCTGAACAATTCCGGAGGTACTGGTACTCTGCGGGAATGGCAGAGAGGTCCAGGGCACCTTCCGAGCCCCCAGGAAGACGTCCCAGGGCAGGTTGTGCTGACATCAGGCAATGGGCATGGCAGAACAGGCTCCAGCCCAAGACAGCACCAGTAGACCAGTTAATTTATAAGAATCATTACTGTGCAGCCGTATTCATTGATCTGGCCAAGGCTTTCGACTCTGTCAATCACCACATCCTCATCGGCAGATTCGACAGCCTTGGTTTCTCAAATGATTGCCTCGCCTGGTTCACCAACTACTTCTCTGATAGAGTTCAGTGTGTCAAATCGGAGGGTCTGCTGTCCGGACCTCTGGCAGTCTCTATGGGGGTGCCACAGGGTTAAATTCTTGGACCGACTCTCTTCTCTGTATACATCAATGATGTCGCTCTTGCTGCTGGTGAGTCTCTGATCCACCTCTAAGCAGACGACACCATTTCTGTATACTTCTGGCCCTTCTTTGGACACTGTGTTAACAACCCTCCAGGCAAGCTTCAATGCCATACAACTCTCCTTCCGTGGCCTCCAATTGCTCTTAAATACAAGTCAAACTAAATGCATGCTCTTCAACCGATCGCTGCCTGCACCTGCCCGCCTGTCCAACATCACTACTCTGGACGGCTCTGACTTAGAATAGGTGGACAACTACAAATACCTAGGTGTCTGGTTAGACTGTAAACTCTCCTTCCAGACCCACATCAAACATCTCCAATCCAAAGTTAAATCTAGAATTGGCATCCTTCACTCATGCTGCCAAACATACCCTTGTAAAACTGACCATCCTACCAATCCTCGACTTCGGCGATGTCATTTACAAAATAGCCTCCAATACCCTACTCAACAAATTGGATGCAGTCTATCACAGTGCAATCCGTTTTGTCACCAAAGCCCCATATACTACCCACCATTGCGACCTGTACGCTATCGTTGGCTGGCCCTCGCTTCATACTCGTCGCTAATCCCACTGGCTCCATGTCATCTACAAGACCCTGCTAGGTAAAGTCCCCCCTTATCTCAGCTCGCTGGTCACCATAGCATCACCCACCTGTAGCACTCGCTCCAGCAGGTATATCTCTCTGGTCACCCCCAAAACCAATTCTTTCTTTGGCCGCCTCTCCTTCCAGTTCTCTGCTGCCAATGACTACAAAAATCTCTGAAACTGGAAACACTTATCTCCCTCACTAGCTTTAAGCACCAACTGTCAGAGCAGCTCACAGATTACTGCACCTGTACATAGCCCACCTATAATTTAGCCCAAACAACTACCTCTTTCCCTACTGTATTTATTTTATTTATTTATTTATTTTGCTCCTTTGCACCCCATTATTTTTATTTCTACTTTGCACATTCTTCCACTGCAAATCTACCATTCCAGTGTTTTACTTGCTATATTGTATTTACTTTGCCACCATGGCCTTTTTTTTGCCTTTACCTTCCTTATCTCACCTCATTTGCTCACATCGTATATAGACTTGTTTATACTGTATTATTGACTGTATGTTTGTTTTACTCCATGTGTAACTCTGTGTCGTTGTATGTGTCGAACTGCTTTGCTTTATCTTGGCCAGGTCGCAATTGTAAATGAGAACTTGTTCTCAACTTGCCTACCTGGTTAAATAAAGGTGAAATAAATCAAATAAAAATTTGGGGATTGTGTCGCTGGAGTCAGGAGAATCTCAATACCACAGGAATCTGAGGGGACTTGATGAGCAGGAACTGGATAGCCTCGTTGAGGTTCCCTGACACACATAGTTTGATGGGAGTGGTGTTGTGGGTGACTCGGCCTATAGGATGTGGTGACTTCGGCAGCCCTCGGGGCAGGTAGGGAAGTCTCGGGTTCTCTCGGCAATGAGACCGTTGGAGACTTCAAGGATGACTCGAAGGCAAGGGTAGGATCCCTGGGCGTGCGAGCAAAATCCAATTTCCTCTCCCTCCGTTGTTCCCGTAATCGCCCATTGATATGGATGGTCAAAGCGATGAGCTCATCTTTGACTTCCTCCGAGACGCTGTGAAGGAACATATTGAACAGTGCCTCTTGATTCCAAGCACTCTCCGCTGCCAACGTGCGGAAATCCACTGCATAATCAGCTACACTGCGGGAGTCCTGCTGAAGCTGGATTAGCTTCCAGGCAGCCTCTCGCCCGGAGGACGGGACATGAAAAACCTGCCCCACTTCTCCCACGAACCCCCCCAGACTACTGCATATAGCCGACTGTTGTTCCCACACCGTAGTAGCCCAGGTGAGAGCACTCCCGGACATCAGAGTGATGAGGTAGGCTATCTTGGAACAATCCAAGGGGAAGGAGGAGAGCTGAAGCTCGAAGACGAGGGCACACTGAGCTAGGAACGCCCGACAGGTGCTCGGCTTTCCATTAAAGTGTTCCGGAGGAGGTATGCGAGGCTCCCGAGAAGGTGGAGTGACTGATGAGACAGTGCTGCTAGCAGCTGAGTCTCTGAGGAGCTGTGGGGTTACCACTGTGGTAGGCGGCCTCCCAGACAACCCGTGGAATTACTCCAGCAAACTGTCCAACGCCCGGTCATGGCATTCAGCCAAAGTTTGGACCCTCTCCACAAGGCCACGAAGCAATTCCTTGTGCCTACCAATGGTGGCTCCCTGGGTGGAGATGACATTGAGCAGCTGGCCCGGGTCTGCTGTCATGGCCAGTTTGTGCTATCAGGTATGAAGGTAAAGCCCAGATGCAGACAACGTCGAATTACAATAGCTTAATGATCCAATAGGGGCAGGCAATAGACAGGTCAAGGCAGGCAGGGGTCAGAAAACCAGAGGTGGAGCAACGATACCGGATGGCAGGCAGCCTCATCGTCAGGGTAGGCAGAGGTCAATAATCCAGAGGTGGGACAAAGGTTCAGGTCGGCAGGCAGTCTCAGGGTCAGGGGCAGGCAGAGTGGTCAGGCAGACGGGCTCAGAGTCAGGACAGGCAAGGGTCAAAACCAGGAGTGTGGAGACAATCACAAAGACAGGTGAAACAAATCAGTGTGTGACATATACAGTTGAAGTCGGAAGTATACATACACTTAGGTTGGAGTCATTAAAACTCATTTTTCAACCACTCCACAAGTGTCACGTTCTGACCTTAGTTCTTTTATTATGTCTTGGTTTTAGTATGGTCAGTGAGTTGGGTGGATGGTCTATGTCATTTTTTCTATTGATTTGGGATTGCTGTGTTTGGCCTGGTATGGTTCTCAATCAGAAACAGCTGTCAATCATTAGTCCCTGATTGAGAATTATACTTAGGGAGCCTGGTTTCACTTTTGAGTTGTGGGTGTTTATTTTCCGTGTTAGTGTTGGTGCCACACAGGACTGTTTCGGTTTGATTACTTCACGTTTATTGTTTTGTTCAGTGTTCATTACTTTATTAAAAAACATGAACACTTACCACGCTGCGCTTTGGTCCTCACCTTCTTCCACCACAGACAATCATTACAGAAACACCCACCACCAAAGGACAAAGCAGCGTGGTGACGAGAGGCAGCGATACCTGGAGAACTGGACTTGGGAGGAGATATTGGACGGCAAAGGACCCTGGGCACAGGCTGGGGAATATCGCCGCCCCAAGGCAGAGCTGGAGGCAGCAAAAGCAGAGAGGTGGCGGTATCAGGAGGCAGCATGGCAGCGCGGCTGGAATCCCGAGAGGCAGCCACAAAAATGTCTTGGGGGGGGCACACGGGGAGTGTGGAGAAGTCAGGTAGGAGACCTGCACCAACTCCCCGTGCTTACCGTGGAGAGAGAGGGACCGGGCAGGCACCGTGTTATGCTGTGAGGTGCGCGTGCATAGCCCGGTGCGGTACATTGCAGCGCCTCGTATCGGCCGGGCTAGAGTGGGCATCGAGCCAGGTGCCATGAAGCCGGTTCAGCGCATCTGGTCTCCAGTGTGTCTCCTCGGGCCGGGGTACATGGCACCAGCCCTACGCATGGTGTCCCCGGTTCGCCAGCACAGCCCAGTGCGGGCTATTCCACCTCGCCGCACTGGCCTGGCTACGGGGAGCATTTAGCCAGGTAGGGTTGGGCAGGCTCTGTGCTGGAGACCTCCAGTGCGCCTTCACGGTGCGGTCTATTAGGTGCCACCTCCACGCACCAGCCCTCTGGTGGCAGCCCTCTGCACCAGGCTGTCTCTCCGTCTCCTCCCTACAGGTGCTCCCGCCTGACCAGTGCTGCAAGAGCCTTCCTCCTGCCCAGCGCTGCCAGAGTCTCCCGTCTGTCCTGAGCTGCCAGAGTCGCCCGTCTGTCCTGAGCTGCCAGAGCCGCCAGTCAGCCAGGAGCTGCCAGAGCCGCCAGTCAGCCAAGAGCTGCCAGAGCCGCCAGTCAGCCAGGAGCTGCCAGAGCCGTCCGTCAGCCAGGAGCTGCCGGAATCGTCCTTCACTCCGGGGGGGCCGGAGTCTCCCGCCTGTCCGGTGCTGCCGGAATCTCCCGTCCGTCCGTCCAGTGCTGCCGGAATCTCCCGTCTATTTGGGGCCCGTGGCTTGGGTCCCCAGTCCGAGGTCGGCGGCGAGGGTCGCCGCGTTAAAGAGGCCACGGAGGCGGGTAGAGAGGCGGAGAAGGACTATGGTGGAGTGGGGTTCACGTCCCGCGCCAGAGCCGCCACAGCGGACAGACACCCACCCAGACTCCCCCTATAGGTTTAGGTTTTGGGGGGGTACTGTCACGTTCTGACCTTAGTTCTTTTATTATGTCTTGATTTTAGTATGGTCAGTGAGTTGGGTGGGTTGTCTATGTAATTTATTCTATTGATTTGGGATTGCTGTGTTTGGCCTGGTATGGTTCTCAATCAGAGGCAGCTGTCAATCATTGTCCCTGATTGAGAAACATACTTAGGGAGCCTGGTTTCACTTTTGAGTTGTGGGTGTTTATTTTCCATGTTAGTGTTGGTGCCACATGGGACTGTTTCGGTTTGATTACTTCACGTTTATTGTTTTGTTCAGTGTTCATTACTTTATTAAAAAACATGAACACTTACCACGCTGCGCTTTGGTCCTCACCTTCTTCCACCACAGACGATCGTTACAACAAGTTTCTTGTTTAACAAGCTATAGTTTTGGCAAGTCAGTTAGGACATCTACTTTGTGCATGACACAAGTAATTATTCCAACAATTGTTTACAGGCAGATTATTTCACTTAACATTCACTGTATCACAATTCCAGTGGGTCAGAAGTTTACATACACTGAGTTGACTGTGCCTTTAAATAGCTTGGAATATTCCAGAAATTGTGTCATGGCTTTAGATGCTTCTGATAGGATAATTGACATCATTTCAGTCAATTGGAGGTGTACCTGTGGATGTATTTCAAGGCCTACCTTCAAACTCAGTGCCTCTTTGCTTGACATCATGGGGAAATCAAAAGAAATCAGCCAAGATTAAAGAAAGAAAATTGTAGACCCCCACAAGTCTGGTTCATCCTTGGTAGCAATTTCCAAACGTCTGAAGGTACCACGTTCATCTGTACAAACAATAGTACACAAATATAAACACCATGGGACCATGCAGCCATCATACCCCTCAGGAAGGAGACGTGTTCTGTCTCCTAGAGATGAACGTACTTTTGTGCGAAAAGTCAAATCAAATCAATCCCAGAACAACAGCAGAGGACGTTGTGAAGATGCTGGAGGAAACAGGTACAAAAGTATCAATATCCACAGTAAAATGACTCCTATATCGACATACCCTGAAAGGCCGCTTTGCAAGAAAGAAGCCACTGCTCCAAAACCGCCATAAAAAAGCCAGACTACGGTTTGCAACTGCACATCGGAACAAACATGGTACATTTTGCAGAAATGTCCGCTGGTCTGATGAAACAAAAATAGAACTGTTTGGCTGTAATGACCATCATTATCAATTAAAGCTTGGTCGCAAATGGGTCTTCCAAATGGACAATGACCCCAAGCACACTTCCAAAGTTGTGGCAAAATGGTTTAAGGACCACAAAGTCAAGGTATTGGAGTGGCCATCACAAAGCCCTGACCTCAACACCATAGAACATTTGTGGGCAGAACTGAGAAAAGCATGTGAGAGCAAGGAGGCCTACAAACCTGACTCAGTTACACCAGCTCTGTCAGGAGGAATGGGCCAAAAATCACCCAACTTATTGTGGGAAGCTTGTGGAAGGCTACCCGAAATGTTTGACCCAAATTGAACAATTTAAAGGCAATGCTACCAAACACTAATTAAGCGTATGTAAACTTCTGACCCACTGGGAATGTGAAAAGCTGAAATAAATCATTCTCTCTACTATTATTCTGACATGTCACATTCTTAGAATAAAGTGGTGATCCTAACTGACCTAAGACAGGACATTTTTACTAGGATTAAATGTCAGGAATTGTGAAAAACTGAGTTTAAATGTATTTGGCTACGGTGTATGTAAACTTCCGACTTCAACTCTCACTCTCTCTCTCTCTCTCTCTCTCTCTCTCTCTCTCTCTATATATATATATATATATATATATATATATATGTATAAACTCAGCAAAAAAAGAAACATCGCCTTTTCAGGACCCTGTCTTTCAAAGATAATTCGTAAAAATCCAAGTAACTTGTACACCTGTGGAATGGTCATTAAGACAGTAATAGCTTACAGACAGTAGGCAATTAAGGTCACAGTTATGAAAACTTAGGACACTAAAGAGGCCTTTCTACTGACTCTGAAAAACACCAAAAGAAAGATGCCCAGGATCCCTGAATCATCTGCGTAAACGTGCCTTAGACATGCTGCAAGGAGGCATGAGGACTGCAGATGTGGCCAGGGCAAAAAAATTGCAATGTCCGTACTGTGAGACGCCTAAGGCAGAGCTACAGGGAGACAGGACGGACAGCTGATCATCCTCGCAGTGGAAGACCACGTGTAACAACACCTGCACAGTACATGATGTTCGGTACATCTGAACATCAAACCTGCGGGACAGGTACAGAATGACAACAACAACTGCCCGAGATACACCAGGAACGCACAATCCCTTCATCAGTGCTCAGACTATCCGCAATAGGCTGAGAGAGGCTGTACTGAGGGCTTGCAGGCCTATTGTAAGGCAGGTCCTCACCAGACATCACCGGCAACAACGTCGCCTATGGGCACAAACCCACCGTCGCTGGACCAGACAGGACTGACAAAAAGTTATCTTCACTGACGAGTCATGGTTTTGTCTCACCAGGGATGATGGTCGGATTTGCGTTTATTGTTGAAGGAATGAGCGTTACACAGAGGCCTGTACTCTGGAGCGGGATCGAGGTGGAGGGTCCTTCATGATCTGGGGCGGTGTGTCACAGCATCATCGGACTGAGCTTGTTGTCATGGCAGGCAATCTCAACGCTGTGCGTTACAGGGAAGACATCCTCCTCCCTCATGTGGTACCCTTCCTGCAGGCTCCTCCTGACATGAACCTCCAGCATGACAATGCCACCAGCCATACTGCTCGTTCTGTGCTTGATTTCCTACAAGACAGGAATGTCAGTGTTCTGCCATGGCCAGCGAAGAATCCCATTGAGCACGTCTGGGACCTGTTGGATTGGAGGGTGAGGGCTAGGGCCATTCCCCCCTGAAATGTCCGGGAACTTGGAGGTGACTTGGGGGAAGAATGGGGTTACATCTCACAGCAAGAACTGGCAAATCTGGTGCAGTCCATGAGGTGGAGATGAACTGCAGTACATAATGAAGCTGGTGGCCACACCAGATACTAACTGTTACTATTGATTTTGACCCCCTCTTTGTTCAGGGACACATTATTCCATTTATGTTAGTCACATGTCTGTGGGACTTGTTCAGTTTATGTCCCAGCTGTTGAATCTTGTTATGTTTATACAAATATTTACACATGTTAAGTTCATTGAAAATAAACGCAGTTGACAGTGAGAGGACGTTTCCTTTTTGTTGAGTTTATATATAAACAGTGCATTTGAAAAGTTTTCAGACCGCTTGACTTTTTCCACATTTTGTTATATTACAGCCTTATTCTAAAATGTATTACATTGTTTCTTTCCCCTCATTAATCTACACACAATACCCCATGATGACAAAGTAAAACAGGTTTTAAGACATTTTTACTAATTTATAAAAATGTAAAATGAAAAATCACATTTAAATAAGTTTTCAGGCCCTTTACTCAGTACTTTGTTGAAGCACCTTTGGCAGCGATTACAGCATTGAGTCTTCTTGGGTATGGCACTTCAAGCTTGGCAGACCTGTATTTGGGGAATTTCTCCCCTTCCTCTCTGCAGATCCTCTCAAGGCCTGTCAGGTTGGATGGGTGTTAGAGGAATTTAATTCCTATATGTTTATTAACCAATTCAGTTAATACACTCAGCCCATTTCTAAGGATTTGTAAGATACTTATTTGCATAAAATGGGCAGAGACCAGTCTCAAAAATCAAGCAATAGCGGTTATTCTCGAGAGTACTGAACATGATACAATTTACAACAGGTTATAAACTGAAAATGACGTCATCGGTTTTAAACTGTCCGTCCCTCCTCCATTCTGATACAATGGCAGTATAGTTCACAAGCCTTCCTACACCGTCCCCACTGGTTTAGATAATTTACGACCAGGCCAAGGTCTGCCTGTGTAGATACGCATTCTAGCCAGTCTGACGATAAGTTAATTCGTTTCTACCAAGGAACAGACAGTCTTTGTTCTGATTCTTGATTATAATTACACACATTATATTCAGTACTAGGATTAAAATAAAATTCATACATCTATACAGTAACATAATAGTATTCTGATTAGTCAGTCCTGATTGAAATGTATACATAATTGAGTCATTATTGATAAAAATCCCTTAACAATGGGGAACGTTGCTGCACAGCTATTTTCAGGACTCTCCAGAGATGTTCGATCGGGTTCAAGGCCCTGGCTGGGCCACTCAAGGACATTTAGAGACTTGTCCCGAGCCACTCCTGCGTTGTCTTGGCTGTGTGCTTAGGGTTGTTGTCCTGTTGGAAGGTGAACCTTCGCCCCAGTCTGAGTTCCTGGAGATGGTTTTCATCAAGGATCTCTCTGTACTTTGCTAATTTCATCTTTGCCTTGATCCTGACTAGTCTTCCAATCCCTGCCGCTGAAAAATATCCCCACAGCATAGTGCTTCCACCACCATGCTTCACCGTAGGGATGGTGCCAGGTTTTCTCTAGACGTGACACTTGGCATTCAGGCCAAGGAGTTCAATCTTGGTTTCATCAGACCAGAGAATCTTGCTTTTCATGGTATGAGAGTCTTCAGGTGCCCTTTGGCAAACTCCAAGCGGGGTGTCATGTGGCTTTTACAGAGGAGTGGCTTCCATCTGGCCACTCTACCATAAAGGCCTGTTTGGTGGAGTCCTGCTAGGATGGTTGTCCTTCTGGAAGATTCTCCCATCTCCACAGAGTAACTCTAGAGCTCTGTCAGAGTGTTTATCGAGTTCTTGGTCACCTCCCTGACCAATTGTCACCTTCTGTGGGTTCTTGTCACCTTCTCCCCCGCTTGCTCAGTTTTGCCAGTGGTTCCAAACTTCTTCCATTTAAGAATGATGAGGCCACTGTGTTCTTGGGGACCTTCAATGCTGCAGACATTTTTTTCTACTTTTCCCCATATCTGTGGCTCGACACAATCCTGTCTTGGAGCTCTTCCTTCGACCCCATGGCTTGTTTTTTGCTCTGACATGCACTGTGAGACCTTGTGTAGACCGGTGTGTGCCTTTCCAAATCTCCAATCAATTGTAGAAACATCACAAGGGTGATCAATTGAAACAGGATGCACCTGAGCTCAATTTTGCATCTCATAGCAAAGGGTCTGAATACATATGTCAATTTTTTCAGTTTTTTATTTTGAATAGATATGCAAAAATTTCTTAAAAACCTGTTTTTTGCAAGGTCATTATGGAGTATTGTGTGTAGATTGATAAGAAAAATGTGTGTTTAATAAATGTTAGAATAAGGCTGTAACGTAACAAAATGGAGAATAAGTGAAGGGGTCTGAATACTATCTGAATGCACTGTGTATATATACAGTGCCTTGCGAAAGTATTCGGCCCCCTTGAACTTTGCGACCTTTTGCCACATTTCAGGCTTCAAACATAAAGATATAAAACTGTATTTTTTTGTGAAGAATCAACAACAAGTGGGACACAATCATGAAGTGGAACGACATTTATTGGATATTTCAAACTTTTTTAACAAATCAAAAACTGAAAAATTGGGCGTGCAAAATTAGGTTAAATAAAGGTTAAATAAAAATATTAGAAACTCAATCGAGATATCAACTTACTGCTGAGAGTTAGAAAATTAAAATGCACAAAGTGGAATTTAGAAATTTGGTAGTGCATCAACAGTTACCTCTTATGTCAGTTACTCAAATAGCCTATGTCAGCTAAAAAAAATGGATTTCTAAGTAAGATAGTTTAGCCAGCTTTCTAGACCTTAAACTGCAAGAGTTTCCCACCACCCCCTGGCAAAATGTGTAGAATTGCAGGAAAATAGCTTTAAAAGTACAAAATGTTCTCTGCCCCATGGCAAAATGTGAATAATTGCTGAAACGTTTTGCCGGTGAGGTCAGGAGCCCCGACCGAATCACGCTTAGGGCCACCAAAAGACTAGAGGTGGCATTGCATATCATTGAGGAAAAGTTTTGAATTTGTTTTTTCTTTTGAAATACATAGGCTATTATTCATTTTTGTGGCCATTTTGAATTTGTTTTTTCTTTTGAAATACATAGGCTATTATTCATTTTTGTGGCCATTTTGAATTTGTTTTTTCTTTTGAAATACATAGGCTATTATTCATTTTTGTGGCCATGGTAGAACAACATGATAAACAAAGTAAATATATTCAAAGACTAGTACATAGTATTTAGAGACAAAGAGGGAGAAAGCCATTGGCAGCATCGATTTCCATGGTCCCGAACTGTGTTGGGAGAAACCCGTTAATAATGGTGCTCTCCATGGTCCTGAACTGATAGCAGCCTAGTAGCACAACACAAAGGGAGAGTGGCAGGCTAATATTCAAGTTCAGTATGAGACTAGCCTCATGGCTAATTTTGATCGTTGAAGAACGTACAGCTATGACTATTGAAGCTCAAATGTGAGTGTTTCTACTTTGTGTAAATAAAGTTGATCTTCTAACAGTTAACGGGACGTCCTTGAGATTTTGTCCAGAATCGAACAACGGGTAGCCGTGTTTGATTTTCAATTGCTTTGACGTTTACGCTATAAAAGTAGCCTGCTAAGTAGTGCTAAAGACATTTGGGATTTAGCCTAAATATTGTGACATTTGTCCTCGGGTTGTTGTTACACATTTAGTGGATTTCGGTTGGGTCTGAATGAATGGAGCTCCTGGGAAGTGAATGAGAGTTATTTTAAGGACATCTGTCTTGCTTTTAACGGGGAAAGTACGCTCATCCACAACAGACTTGGCTATTAGGAAATGCAATTCGTATTGATTTCAACTAATACATCAATAGATCTAGTGAATGGCTAATACAATACGAGTATATATGCGTAGAGTCCAATAATGTACCATAGCATACAGTGCCAGCCAGAAATTCAGCCCGGCGAAATGGCGTAGAATCCGAAAATGAACTGCAACGATGGAGAGGGTAGAGACTAGAGAGACCGTGGTAGATCGAAGGGGAGGGGGTGATCAGTAAAGCTGGTGACGCCTCTGGAGGAACGGTATAGAGGTTAAACCATCGCGAATATTCTTGGAATTATTTGCTTGAATGTCTCTGAGTGTTTCACAGAGTAAAATGCCATAGGGGGGCACAGAATCGCCCTCTTTCTCTCCTTCCTTCCTTCCTTCCTTCCTTCCTTCCTTCCTTCCTTCCTTCCTTCTGTCCATCCTTCCGTCATTCTCTCTCCCCCCTCTATCTATCTATCTATCTATCTATCTATCTATCTATCTATCTATCTATCTATCTATCTATCTATCTATCTATCTATCTATCTATCTATCTATCTATCTATCTATCTATCTATCTATCTATCTATCTATCTATCTATCTATCTATCTATCTATCTATCTATCTATCTATCTATCTATCTATCTATCTCTCTCTCTCTCTCTCTCTCTCTCTCTCTCTCTCTCTCTCTCTCTCTCTCACTCACACACACACACACACACACACACACACACGCGCTCGCAAAGGGATGGTGGTGGATGCTCCTGACTGCGATAGCTAAAACAAGATGGGATAATCATGCGTGTCTGGCCCCGGGCGTTGATGCAGCTGCCGTTGCCTGATCTTTACTGGACTGAGGATAGGGTGGGTCTGGTTCCGACTTGATCTACATCTCGATTTGGCTTGACATCGATGTTATCAAGCCATTTACATGGTAGAAGACAACGACTGTAGCCCAAAACGCGCAATCGCAATAAATATGAATAATCTGAGTGATAGATTAATTAAATGCTCCCATCGATTGAGAACCGTATATATTGACAATTAATAAATTAACTAATTGATAAGACAGACGGGAATAACCTGCTGTCTTGGACGAAAGGTGGTGGTGGTGGTGGTGGGAGGGAGGAGGGGGGGGGGCAGTAGCCAGGGACATCCCCATGAGGCGACCGGATCACCCTTTCTCCTGTTTGCTGAGATTTTTTTGAATGAGAACGGTACCTGGCCTTCCGGGAAAAGAACATCATTGCATTTGTAGTCAGGCTAGGACACCCTCTCCACCAGCACCCAATTTTCGCCGTTCCCGCCACAGCAACCGCGGCACCGAACAGTCCACGACCCGGTCCGCGTCATCGAATCGACGCATCACTGGATGGGGTGTAGACTGTGAAGACCGTGAGTGCGTGTGTCAAAGGGGGTACTGAGGGAGACTGGGCGATCTCATCCCCTGTGCACTGGGTAATTGCACTCCAACCTGGCGAGTTTGGAGGGACGGAGAGTCAGGTACAGTAAGGGCGCCTCAATGACCGTCTCCTCCCGGGACAGAGCGCCTAAAGCCCAGCGTTTGCAGTGCGGCGGGTAGAGAAGGCTAGAGAACAGCGGCGAGTTTGGAAGTTTTGATGCATATGATCACAACCACCATGATTTTTATGATTCTTGGCGCTTCAGTTGTAATGGTAAGAGATCCACTTTTTTTTTGCACCCCGCATGTGTGTTTAACGCCTACAGCAATGATATATATGTTTTTACTTGTGTAGCCTATAATAATGAATAATGTAGTTATAGGCTAGATATTACAACTACAGAGCACATTTTATATAAGGACACTGAAAATAATTATGGTTAAATGCATATAGACTTGAGGAAGTAGGCTACACATAGTCTGCCAACAATTACATGGCTATCACGAATAAATCATCTAAATACCATTTAATAAGAGCGAGGGAGTTTTCCCTCGCAAATGATTGCAAGGTGGGTTTCCAATGGATTTTTCTATTTTCTCTTATATGGACTTTAGCTTAATGCAAGTCATATAATGGTGCTGCTGTGTTGGGAATAGTTATTGTGTCCCAGTTGACTCTTTTGGTTCTTTGCAGGCGATAGCCTGTTTAATGGACATGAACGCACTATTGGATCGCTTTCACAACTACATCTTACCGCATTTACGAGGGGAAGACCGCGTCTGTCATTGCAACTGTGGAAGGTAAAAAACAATATAATATATTGATTCATTTGGATAGCTACAATGTGCTGCATCTGCAATGAAAGGGTCGCCTAACAGAGTCAAGAAGGCTGCTATTTTTCTCGTCTAATCATAATCCCTCAATAGGCCTCTCGAATGATTTCTCCTGCTGAACTGTTGGTTTTAATAAGCATCCCAACCTGCTCCATGCATAATCTCTTGAAAATGTGCCTAATTGATGTCGACTGTGGTTTTATTCGAGGTATATGTGTGTCTGATGGTAGGCTACAGCCTCATGTTTGTGATGCCTAGGTTGTGACGGTGTTTTCAAGCCTATATTCAGTGATTTGTCTTTTACTGCATACGAAGGTGGTTGAGCCATAAATAAAGTATGTTATGATTTATGAGGAATGGGCTAAGGAATCATTTTAAACGAAGACAGCTCTCAATGATCGTTCTCGTGCTGTTTTGCATTTGCAATATTACCATATTTTTAGGAGGAAATGTTTTTGGAGAATGGACATTAGGCCTACCTATATTGAATCAGTTGTGAGAATTATAATATATAGGTATACAGTGATCTATTATTGATAACCCATGTTATGAAGGCTGAAAATGGAATGAAACATAAAATAACTATAGTTGAATGGTGATTAGGCCAGGTATCATATTGCTGTTGTGATTAGACGTGTAAATGTTATATGTGGCCTCACATTTTCACAATTGCTGGTAGAGACTCCTTGCAACACTGCAAAATCTTTCTAAATTCAAGTTCTACTCAAACATTTTGAGGAAAACGATCACCTAAATGTTGTTAAGAAACTTAAATAGCTGAAGTGAGCAGTACTATGAGAAATACAATAAAACATGCATTTATTTTTAGTAAGGTATACTTAAATTGAATGCCCCCACTAAGCCACGCCTCCAATAATTTCCCAGTGTGCCTTTTCGATTAAATTGTAGCGTAACCAACCATGACTGTATTTGTTAGTGACATGGGGTTGTTGAATTCGTTCATTTTCAGTCCTATGAACTTAACAAAGTAAGTTCCTAGGCAAGTATGCCAAGAGTGTGTAAAGCTGTCATCAAGGCAAAGGGTGGCTACGTGAAAGAATAAAATATATATTTTGATTTGTTTAACACTTTTTTGGTTACTACATGATTCCATGTGTTATTTCATAGTTTTGATGTCTTCACTATTATTCTACAATTTTGAAAATAGAAAAAATAAAGAAAAACCCTTGAATCAGTAGGTGTGTTCAAACTTTTGACTGGTACTGTAATTCATTAGAATATTAAGCCATGGATAAAGGCAAGTTTAGGCCTGAGTCTGAACAACTACAGTGGCTTGCGAAAGTATTCACCCCCCTTGGCATTTTTCCTATTTTGTTGCCTTACAACCTGGAATTAAAATTTATTTTTTGGGGGGAGGTTGTATCATTTGACTTACACAACATGCCTACCACTTTGAAGATGCAAAACATTTTTATTGTGAAACAAACAAGAAACAAGACAAAAAAACAGAAAACTTGAGCATAACTATTCACTAGAACCACCTTTAGCAGCAATTACAGTTGCAAGTCTCTTGGGGTATGTCTCTATATGCTTGGCACGTCTAGCCACTGGGATTTTTGCCCATTCTTCAAGGCAAAACTACTCCAGCTCCTACAAGTTGGATGGGTTCCGCAATCTTTAAGTCACACCACAGATTCTCAATTGGATTGAGGTCTGGGCTTTGACTAGGCCCTTCCAAGACATTTAAATGTTTCCCCTTAAACCACTCGAGTGTTGCTTTAGCAGTATGCTTAGGGTCATTGTCCTGCTGGAAGGTGAACCTCCGTCCCAGTCTCAAATCTCTTGAAGACTGAAACATGTTTCTCTCAGGAATTCCCTGTATTTAGCGCCATCCATAATGTCTTCAATTCTGACCAGTTTCCTTCTCCCTGAAGATGAAAAACATACCCACAGCATGATGCTGCCACCACCATGCTTTACTGTGGGCATGGTGTTCTCGGGGTGATGAGAGGTGTTGGGTTTGCGCCAGACATAGCATTTTCCTTGATGGCTAAACAGCTCAAATTTAGTCTCATCTAACCAGAGTACCTTCTTCCATATGTTTGGGGAGTCTCCCACATGGCTTTTGGCAAACAACAAATGGGTTTGCTTATTTTTTTCTTTAAGCAATGGCTTTTTTTCTGGCCACTCTTCCTTAAAGCCCAGCTCTGTGGAGTGTACGGCTTAAAGTGGTCCTATGGACAGATACTCCAATCTCCGCTGTGGAGTATCTTTGGTCTCTTTGTTGCCTCTCTGATTAATGCCCTCCTTGCCTGGGCTGTGAGTTTTGGTGGGCAGCCCTCTCTTGGCAGGTTTGTTGTGGTGCCATATTCTTTCAATTTTTTAAATAATGGATTTAATGGTTCTCCGTGGGATGTTCAAAGTTTATGATATTTTTTTATAACCCAACCCTGATCTGTACTTCTCCACAACTTTGTCTCTGACCTGTTTGGAGAGCTCCTTGGTCTTCGTGGTGCCCCTTGCTTAGTGTTGTTGCAGACTCTGGGGCCTTTCAGAATAGGTGTATATATATTGAGATCATGTGACAGATCATGTGACACTTAGATTGCACACAGGTGGACTTTATTTAACTAATTAAGTGACTTCTGAAGGTAATTGGTTGCACCAGATCTTATTTAGTGGCTTCATAGCAAAGGGTGTGAATACATGTGCACGCACCACTTTTCCGTTTATTTATTTATTTATTTATTGAAACAAGTTATTTTTTAAATTTAATTTCACCAATTTGGACTATTTTGTGTATGTCCATTACATGAAATACAAAAAAATACATTTAAATTACAGGTTCTAATGCAACAAAATAGGAAAAACGCCAAGGGGGTGAATACTTTTGCAAGGCACTGTATATATTGTAGCTTTCTGTACATGTTGGGTCATTGTTGTTCAGTGCAGAATCTGAAACAAATTGTTCACTTAACTAACATTCACAGAAGAGAAGAAAATCTGCTCTTGGCCCTGTATGAATACTGCTCCTTTGTTTTGACTGCCTACAGTCTAACAACCTGAGAAATGGTTCATGAAGTGTTAGTAAGATTAGTAATGGGTCATGAAGTGTTACTAAGATCATCATACAATAATATTGGCCAAACTTTTGAGAGGGCCTCTCTCTCACTCCCTCTCATTTCAAGATTTCCTCATAGTTAATGTTCAGTAATGTGCTATATTAGGCCTGTATGCCTTTAGACCAACATTTTTTTTTAAATTATACAAAATTATAAACGCAACATGGGAGTGCTGGTCCCATGTTTTATGTGCTGAAATAAAAGATCTCACAAAAAAAAAACGTATTACTCAAAATTTGTGCACAAATTAGTTTACATCCCTGTCAGTGAACATTCCTCCTTTGCAAAGATAATCCATCCACCTGATAGGCATGTAAAGAAACTGATTAAACAGCATGATCATTACACAGGTGCACTTTGTGATGGGGACAATAAAAGGCCACTCTAAAATGTGCAGTTTTGTCGCACAACACAATGCCACAGATGGCTCAAGTTTTGAGGGAGTGTGCAATTGGTATGCTGACTGCAAGAATGTCTACCAGAGCTGTTCACAGAGAATTGAATGTTAATTTCTCTACCATAAGCCACCTCCAACGTTGTTTTAGAGAATTTGGCAGTACTTCCACCTGGCCTCACAACCACAGACCACGTGTAACCACGCCAGCCCAGGACCTCCACATCTGGCTTCTTCACCTGCGGGATTGTCTGAGACCAGCCACCAGGACAGATGATGAAATGAAGGAGTATTTCTGTCTGTAATTAAGCGCTTTTGGGGAAAAATGTATTCTGATTGGCTGGGCCTGGCTCCCCAGTGGGTGGGCCTGGCTCCCAAGTGGGTGGGCCTATGTCCTCCCAGGCATGGCTGCGCCCCTGCCCAGTCATGTGAAATCCATAGATTAGGGCCTAATTAATTAATTTAAATTGACTGATTTCCTTATATGAACTGTAAATCAGTAAAATTTAAATTATTGCATATTGCATTAATATATTTTTCAGTGAACATTATCGCTGTCTATCATAGCAGCATTTTTTTGTGGTTTATTTTAAGTCATTTTTAAATATTGATAAAACCTCTGATACTCAATATTCAATGTGCAATGCTCACAATATTCCTAGCTTTGAATGAATTATATATTTTCATACTTGTGCTTGTTACCTTCCTGTTCCTGGGGAAATACAGTACATAGAGTCCTAAACTAGATCCCAACAACTGCATACAACACTGGTTGTCATTGCCTTTAATTAAGTCAATTGAAAGCGAGTGACACAGTGTCTGCTTCCAGGCTCTGGTCAAAAGTAGTGCACTATGTAGGGAAAAGGGTGCCATTTGGCACACAGCCACTTTGTCTTTTAGTGACCTGAAAATGCTCTTCAATAAGAGTTACTAATTTTACCTAAGATGTTTATCCTCTCAGTATAAACATTTCATGGAATAGACAGTCTGATGAGAGGCCACCTGATCTTGAAAGCCTACTTTTAGTGCATGTGGTGTTGAGGCGTCATCCTGGCGATGATGCACACCTAGTCAGGCCTGAGGCCACATCCAATGTCATTCCTTTACTGCTTGTAAACCTCAGGTTGTCATTTTATGAGATGTGCCTTTGAGGGGCACGTTAGGTAGATCGTTATGTTAGGCTTGGATAACACTCTGTGACAAAAGTAATGGTAATCATTTACAGAAGACAGGCTACACACCTTTCTGGAAATTATTATTTACCAGCACTGTACTGTGTAAATTCAGCATGTATTCCATGCCTTTGCATTCTCCCATTTGTACCAAATCAGTGTTGAGAATTCAATTTCATCACCTACACCCCCTAATTTGTCATCCCTTGCCCTATCCCCTCTTTTCCTTGTTCTTCCCTCCACCACTAACACTTTCTAACCTCCAGCTTTGTCTCTTCCAGGCATCATGTCCACTACGTGATCCCGTACAATGGGGACCATTCTCTGGTGGACTCGTCGGAGAACTACTTTGTGAGTGACAGCGTGACCAAGCAGGAGATGGACCTGATGCTGGGGCTGCTGCTGGGATTCTGTATCAGCTGGCTCCTGCTGTGGCTGGACGGAGTGCTGCACTGTGCTGTCAGGGCATGGAGAGCCAGTCGCTACTATGGTGAGTCAACCAGAGACTTGGTCTGTTTGACTGGGAAAAGTTCTATATGGACTGACTGGAACGTCAACAAGGTTGACAAAATGTGCAGCAGAATGAGAAAAACATTTCTCAATCATCTGATGACAGAAGTATTGTTTGGTTGATTCCCACGTCTGCAAAAAGAGAGATGTTGAGTGATGTGGTGTATGTGTTAATATTTCGACTGCCATATTGATCAGTGTTTCTCCTGCATATTTTCTTGGGGATGTAACGTGGGTGTGCAAATGCCCAGAATTGACATACAGGCTGCTATTGACCACTGTACCATTCATTGAAACCAGGCTTTCTTGGGTGGGCGCAACACACCTGGCTATAAGTGATGGTTATGGGAAACTTTACAGAACTTGAGGACATAAGGACTCAGTTGTTTACTCAAAGAAGCATTCATAGGGGAAAGTATATTCCAGACTAAATGTATTGTCTCACAGGATATTTACTGTTCAGTACTGTATACAGTGTGTTGTGGTCATAAATTAGAATTAAGACATTATACAGGTAATTACTACTGTATAACTGGGAGAAGGAATTTGGAAAAAGATTACTTTGTGTCCGTTGAGGGGGGATATATATGTGTGTAAAGTAGGCATAGTGAAACTGTAATGTTAATTATGCTGTGGAAATATTGCTGCCCTCAGATGTCATATGTTCAGTACATACTGATTCACTGAAACAAAGATTCCTTACCCGTAGCACAGAGGGCATGTGTCTGTACACCAGGAAGACATATAATTATTAACTGTCTCAATTCTTACCAATTTTAGTCTAGCAAGCCAGACCTTACTGGGGGAGAGTGTATGCCAATGTGAACATATTACATATTAGAGGACTTCTTGTCCATACTTCTTCTCCTGATTCAATAACTTGTCCAGTCCCACTGGGCACAGACGTCAGCTCAACGTCTAGTTTTGATTTACATTTGGTTGAGTTGTCAACTAAGGTGAAAACATTTTTTCACCATGTCATTGGATTTAGGTTAAAAGTTCAGTGAAAAAAAGACTAAATTCTCTTACGTTGATGACTTTTTCCAAATCCAATCAGTTTTCCACATTGATTGAACGTCGTCATTTTTGGTTGAAATGACAAGGAAACATCGTGGATTCAACCAACGTTTGCCCAATGGAGTGTTCTTATAATGTGTTGGAATAATCCAGTTGCTTCAGCTACACATTATCGTGTGCAGCTCTCAATGTCAAAACAGGTCTATATTTTGTAGCTGGCCTGGATCCTTTAGATATAAGACATTGCTGAAAGAGGTGATGTGACCTGGATATTTCAATTGCTGTTACGGTCAGAAAATAGAGGGGCATAATGTCTAGTGAGTATACAGTGGCTTGCAAAAGTATTCACCCCCTTGGCATTTTTCCTATTGTGTTGGCTTACAACCTGGAATTAAAATGGATTTTTTGGGGGGTTTGTATAATTTGATTTACCCAACATGTCTACCACCTTGAAGATGCAAAATATTTTTTATTGTGAAACAAACAAGAAACAAGACAAAAAAAAACTGAAAACTTGAGCGTGCATAACTATTCATCCCCCCCCAAAGTCAATATTTTGTAGAAACAGCTTTTGCAGCAATTACTGCTGCAAGTCTCTTGGGGTATGGCTCTATATGCTTGCACATCTAGCCACTGGGATTTTTGCCCATTCTTCAAGGCAAAACTGCTCCAGCTCCTTCAAGTTGGATGGGTTCCGCTGGTGTACAGCAATCTTTAAGTCACACCACAGATTCTCAATTGGATTGAGGTCTGGGCTTTGACTAGGCCCTTCCAAGACATTTAAATGTTTCCCCTTAAACCACTCAAGTGTTGCATTAGCAGTATGCTTAGGGTCATTGTCCTGCTGGAAGGTGAACCTCCGTTCCAGTCTCAAATCTCTTTAAGAGAAACAGGTTTCCCTCAAGAATTTCCCTGTATTTAGCGCCATCCATCGTTCCTTCAATTCTGACCAGTTTCACAGTCCCTGCAGATGAAAAACATACCCACATCTTGATGCTGCCACCACCATGCTTCACTGTGGGGATGGTGTTCTCTGGGTGATGAGTACCTTCTTCCATATGTTTGGGGAGTCTCCCACATGGCTTTGGCGAAAACCAAATGGGTTTGCTTATTTTTTTCTTTAAGCAATGGCTTTTTTCTGGCCACTCTAGCATAAAGCCCAGCTCTGTGGAGTGCTTAAAGTGGTCCTATGGACAGATTCTCCAATCTCCGCTGTGGAGCTTTGCAGCTCCTTCAGGGTTATCTTTGGTCTCTTTGTTGCCTCTCGGATGAATGCCCTCCTTGCCTGGTCCGTTTAATTTTGGTGGTCGGCCCTCTCTTGGCAGGTTTGTTGTGGTGCCATATTCTTTAAGTGTTTTAATATGGATTTAATGGTGCTCCATGGGATGTTCAAAATTTCAGATTTTTTTTATAACCTGACCCTGATCTGTACTTCTCCACTTCTTTGCCCCTGACTTGTTTGGAGCGCTCCTTGGTCTTCATGGTGCCGCTTGCTTGGTGGTGTCCCTTGCTTAGTGGTGTTGCAGACTCTGGGGCCTTTCAGAACAGGTGTATATATAATAAGATCATGTGACAGATCGTGTGACACTTAGATTGTACACAGGTGGACTTTATTTAACTAATTATGTGACTTCTGAAGGTAATTGGTTGCACCAGATCTTATTTAGGGGCTTCATAGCAAAGGGGGTGAATGAATATGCACGCCCCACTTCCGTTTTTTTATTTTTTAGAATTCTTTGAATCAAGTTATTTTTTACATTTCATTTCACCAATTTGGACTATTTTGTTTATGTCCATTACATGAAATCCAAATAAAAATACATTTAAATTACAGGTTGTAATGCAACAAAAATAGGAAAAACGCCAAGGGGGATGAATACTTTTGCAAGGCACTGTAAAAGTAAGAGATGGCCAATTAATCACCTCTGATTAATATGAAACCACCACACAAAGATGGGGTACTAAATAACCCTATTATTGTATGTCTTGAAAAGACTACATTAAAAAGTAGGGATGCCGTACTCTTTTGATGTGTCTTATTATTTATTTATGATAAACAAGAATTTGGAGATGTGAAGCATACAAATATTGCCAGACTTAGATTCTGTGATTCTATAAGTATTAGTCAAGATAAAACTGCTTCATATTTGCAGCACAGAATCAACCCATCTGCTATTCAGTGCATAACATCCACATAAAAAAAATACACCCAGATTTTCCATTCAAATGTTTCCCTCGAGGTAGAGGGGTGGCTCATGGCTTTTCTTGTGCTGGAATCCTTGTGAACGGAGGGAATGCCCCTTCACTGGTGTGTTTGGCTGTGACATTGATTGTGGGTCAGACTTGTTTAGCCTCCCCGAGATGGGGAGTGAAGGTGAGGCTGATGAAGCGGGAAGGTAGGGGGGTGTGGATATACTGTCAACCCCCCACACACACACACACACACCATTGCTCTCTCCTAGGGAGCTATAAATAGAGTGAGAGCAGCTGGAATGGCGGGTGAGGAAGGAACATGCACACCACACTGACACAGACTGCATTGAGGTGCACACTGATTCCTTTAGCTTTTTCTAATTCCATCTGTAGACCCTGCGTCTCCTGCTCTCCATTCAGTTATTGAATCTCCTTATATCCATTTTCTTTAAAAAGCATCCTTTTGGTGACCTTACTGTCTATTTCTCATGAATAACTGATTCATATTCTTTGGCACCATCAGTGATGAAACCATCAGTGGAAAGACATTTTATTTAGCAAAATAAGGAAAGAAAATATGATAACAAAAGAGGTAAATTATGATTTGGATAACAATGACCCCCCTTCCCTCCCTCTGTAGAAAGACCTTAACATTTCTACCCCACCCCATTTTCCGCATTATATTACCATTTACATTTTTCCCCTGACTCCATCTCCATCTCTCCATCCTTTTATTCAAATGAGAAGAACCTGTATCGTTCTCTCTTTTCCTTTGGATACCCTTCTGAACTGTCCTTGTGGATTGCATACCCATTCACAGCTATAAATAACTCACTCCTCCCTCCCGGCCAGCGACCCCCACTTCCCACCACCTGCCTCCCCGTACTCCCCCCTCTCCCCTGCCTCTAGCAGGGCCATGTGCTAGTGGGTGTGCTGCCTTGGGATTTCCGTCTTCTTTCTCTGCCATCTCAGCGGGACTCACCTCGCCAACTAAGCCTGACAGAGACAAATTCCTGCACTTCCATTTCTACAAATTCTACCTCACACTCATATACTTAGTGAAAGAAATCCTAAATCATTTTTAAAAAATCGCTATTTATTCATGCATATCAGGATATAGAAACTGAAACATACACAAACATGACCAAAAGTATGTGGACACCTACTCGTCGAATGTCTCATTCCAAAATCATAGGCATTAATATGGTGTGGTTGATGTGGTTGAGGTCAGGGCTCTGTGCAGGCCAGTCAAGTTCTTCCACACCAAAGGGTCTACCCCAAACTGTTGCCACAAAGTTGGAAACCCAGAATCGTACAGAATGTCATTATATGCTGTAGCGTTTAGATTTCCCTTCACTGGAACTAAGGGGCCTAGCCCGAACCATGAGAAACAGCCCCAGACCATTATTCCTCCTCTACCAAACTTTACAGTTGGCACTATGAATTGGGGCAAGTAACGTTCTCCTGGCATCTGCCAAACCCAGATTCGTCTGTCAGGCTGCCAGATGGTGAAGCTTGATTCATCACTCCAAAGAACCCTTTTCCACTGTGTCCAATGGCGGCGAGCTTTACTTCACTCCAGCCAACGCTTGGCATTGCGCATGGTGATATTTGGCCTGTGTGAGGCTGCTCGGCCATGGAAATCTATTCCATGAAGCTCCTGACGAACAGTTCTTGTGCTGACGTTGCTTCCAGAGGAAATTTGTAACTCGGTAGTGAGTGTTGCAACCAAAGACAGACCATTTTTGGGGGGGGGCGCTACGTGCTTCAGACCATTCTGTGAGCCAGTGTGGCCTGCCAGCTCGAGGCTGAGCTGTTCTTGCTTCTAGACGTTTCCACTTCACAATAACAGTACTTACAGCTTTTTTTCTTTCGTTTTTCTCTCTCATTTTGTTAGGGGGTGGATCAGCTTTAATATTGGGGATAGATTGTTGCTTCCATCAATGTAATATATATACTGTATATATATATATATACACACACACATAAACATTCATACATATACACATATATACATACAGTTGAAGTCGGAAGTTTACATACACTTAGGATGGAGTCATTAAAACTAGTTTTCAACCACTCCACAAATTTCTTGGTAACAAACTATAGTTTTGTCAAGTCAGTTAGGACATCTACTTTGTGCATGACACAAGTCATTTTTCCAATAGTTCTTTACAGACAGAAATTGTAGACCTCCACAAGTCTGGTTCATCGGAAGTTTACATACACCTTAGCCAAATACATTTAAACTCAGTTTTTCACAATTCCTGACATTTAATCCGAGTAAAAAATCCCTGTCCTAGGTCAGTTAGGATCACCACTTTATTTTAAGAATGTGAAATGTCAGAATAATAGTAGAGAGAATGATTGATTTCAGCTTTTATTTCTTTCATCACATTCCCAGTGGGTCAGAAGTTTACATACACTCAATTAGTATTTGGTAGCATTGCCTTTAAATTGTTTAACTTCGGTCTGTCACGCCCTGGTCTTAGTATTTTGTGTTTTTCTTATTTATTTGGTCAGGCCAGGGTTGTGACATGGGTTTATTTTGTGTTGTGTTTATGTATAGGGGTTTTTCGTAGGTTTTGGGATTGTGGCTTAGTAGGGTTGTTTAGGAGAGTCTATGGCTGCCTGAGGCGGTTCTCAATCAGAGTCAGGTGATTCTCGTTGTCTCTGATTGGGAACCATATTTAGGTAGCCCGGGTTTCACTGTGTGTTTGTGGGTGATTGTTCCTGTCTCAGTGTGTTTGTATTCACTAGATAGGCTGTATAGGTTTTCACGTTCCGTTTCTTGTTTTTGTCGTGTTTATTCATTCATTCATTAAACATGTATCGAACTAACCACGCTGCATTTTGGTCCGACTCTCCTTCGACGGAAGAAAGCCGTTATAGAATCACCCACCACAACTGGACCAAGCAGCGTGGTGACAGGCAGCGACAGCAGAAGCAGCGAAAGGAGAAATGGACATGAGAAGACGTTTTGGATGGCAAAGGTTGTTACACTTGGGAGGAGATACTGGCTGGAAGAGATCGCCTCCCATGGGAACAGGTGGAGGCACTTAGGAGAGCAGAGGCAGCCGGAGATGGGAGCCGACGATACGAGGGAACACGGTTGGCAAGGAAACCCGAAAGTCAGCTCCAAAAATTTCTTGGGGGGGGGCTCAGGGAGAGTGTGGCAGAGTCAGGGTTCAGACCTGAGCCAACTCCCCCTGTTTATCGTGAGAAGCAGCGATCAAAGGACTTCTGGACTTGGGAGGAAATATTGGACGGAAAAGGACCCTGGGCACAGCCTGGTGAATATCGACACCCCAAAGAAGAACTGGAGGCGGCGAAAGCGGAGAGGCGCTGGTATGAAGAGGCAGCACGGCGACGCGGATGGAAGCCCGAGAGTCAGCCCCAAAAATGTATTGGGGGGGGGGCTCACAGGGAGTATGGCTACGCCAGGTAGGAGACCTGCGCTAACTTCCTGTGCTTACCGGGGGGCTAAAGAGACCGGGCAGGCACCGTGTTATGCTGTGGAGCGCATGGTGTCTCCAGTGCGGGTGCATAGCCCCGTGCGGTACATACCAGCTCTTCGTATTGGCCGGGCTAGAGTGGGCATCGAGCCAGGTAAGGTTGGGCAGGCTCGGTGCTCAAGAGCTCCAGTGCGCCTACACGGTCCGGTCTATCCAGTGCCACCTCCACACACCAGTCCTCCGGTGGCAGCTCCCCGCACCAGGCTTCCTGTGCATGTCCGCTACCCAGTGCCAGCACCACGCACCAGGCTTTCAGTGCGCCTCGCCTGTTCAGCGCTGCCGGAGCCTCCCGCCTGTTCAGCACAGCCAGAGCTTTCCTCCTCTCCTGCGCTGCCGGAGTCTCCCGCCTGTTCAGCGCAGCCAGAGCCTTCCTCCTCTACAGCGCTGCTGGAGTCTCCTGCCTGTTCAGCTCAGCCAGAGCTGCCAGCCTGCATGGAGCAGCCTGAGCTGCCAGCCTGCATGGAGCTGCCAGCCTGCATGGAGCTGCCAGTCTGCATGGAGCAGCCTGAGCTGCCAGCTTGAATTTTGGCCCATTTCTCGAGACAGAGCTGGTGTAACTGAGTCAGGTCTGTAGGCCTCCTTGCTCACACATGCTTTTTCAGTTCTGCCCACAAATTTTATATAGGATTGAGGTCAGGGCTTTGTTATGGCCACTCCAATACCTTGACTTTGTTGTCCTTAAGCCATTTTGCCACAACTTTGGAAGTGTGCTTGGGGTCATTGCCCATTTGGAAGACCCATTTGAGACCAAGCTTTAAATTCCTGACTGATGTCTTGAAGTGTTGCTTCAATATATCCACATAATATTCCTTCCTCTGGTGCCATCTATTTTGTGAGGTGTAGCTCCCCCACAACATGATGATGCTCCCCCACAACATGATGATGCAACCCCCGTGCTTCACGGTTGGGATGGTGTTCTTCGGCTTGCAAGCATCCCCATATATCCTCCAAACATAATGATGGTCATTATGGCCAAACAGTTCTATTTTTGTTTCATCAGACCAGAGGACATTTCTCCAAAAACTACGATCTTTGTCCCCATGTGCAGTTGCAAACCGTAGTCTGGCTTTTTTATGGCGGCTTTGGAGCAGTGGCTTCTTCCGTGCTGAGCAGCCTTTCAGGTTATGTCGACATAGGACTCGTTTTTACTGTGGATATAGATACTTTTGTACCTGTTTCCTCCAGCATCTTTCCAAGGTCCTTTGCTGTTGTTCTGAGATTGATTTGCACTTTTCGCCCCAAAGTATGTTCATCTCTAGGAGACAGAACTCATCTCCTTCCTGAGCGATATGAGGGCTGCATGGTCCCATGGTGTTTATACGTGTCTACTATTGTTTGTACAGATAAATGTGGTACCTTCAGGTGTTTGTAAATTACTCCCAAGGATGAACCAGACTTGTGGAGGTCAACAATTTTTCCTGAGGTCTTGGCTGATTTCTTTTGATTTTTCCATGATGTCAAGCAAAGAGGCACTGAGTTTGAAGGTAGGACTTGAAATACATCCACAGGTATACCTCCAATTGACTGAAATTTTGTCAATTAGCCTATCAGAAGCTATGAAAGCCATGGCATCATTTTCTGGAATTTACCAAGCTGTTTTAAGGCACAGTATAACTTAGTGTATGTAAACTTCTGACCCACTAGAATTGTGATACAATGAATTATAAGTGAAATAATCTGTCTGTAAACAATTGTTGGGAAAATTACCTGTGTCATGCACAAAGTAGAGGTCCTAACCGATTTGCATAACTATACGCTGTCAGCAATACATTTGTGGAGTGGTTAAAAACAAGTTTTAATGACTATAACCTAAGTGTATGTAAACTTCCAACTGTAGTACACTTATCATAATTTGTTTTTAATCCAGAGAGGTTAGCAAAAGTATTTTGATCCTTTAGGAGGCTGTGGAGAGATTCTAATTGTGGTTTTAAAAGAAAACATGAATCATCAGTGTACAATGACACTTTTGTTTTTAATCCATGGGTTTCTAACCCCTAATACTATTGTTGGATCTCATTTTAACATAATAATATTAAATAGATATCCCGATAGTGGACAACCTTGTTTTATTCCTCTTGACAGTTTAAAACTTTCTGATATGTAGCCATTATTTACCATTTTAAACATAACTTTAACCCATTTTACAAGAGATTCTCCAAAATTGAAATATTCTATACATTTATCCAGTTGTACTTTAAAAGCCTTTTCAAATTCAGCTATTAAAACCAGGCCTGGTTTCCCCGATATGTAATAGTTGTAACGGTTTTCTTTAGGTGAAGTAGAGGCGGACCAAAATGCAGCGTGATTGTTATTCATGATTTTTAATGAAGAAAACTATACATGAATAAACTAACAAAAAAAAACAATAAATGTGAGAGAACCTAAACAGCCTATCTGGTGACAACAAACACAAAGACAGAAACAATCACCCACGAAACACTCAAAGAATATGGCTGCCTAAATATGGTTCCCAATCAGAGACAACGATAAACACCTGCCTCTGATTGAGAACCACTCCAGACAGCCATAGACTATGCTAGATACCCCCACTAAGCCACAAACCCAATACCTAACAAAACCCCAAGACAAAACACACCACAATAAACCCATGTCACACCCTGGCCTGACCAAAATTATAAAGAAAACACAAAATACTAAGACCAGGGCGTGACAATAGTATTCTATTGTTTCCAGTACTTGTCTTACATTATCTCCAATATATCGTCCATGTAAAAAACCTGTCAGATTAGGATGAATGATATCTGACAATACCCTTTTAATTCTATGCGCCAAGCATTTAGCTAGAATTTTTGCATCACAACACTGAAGTGTAAGAGGCCTCCAATTTTTTTATGAGCTGGATCTTTATATATAACACTTGGATCCTATTTCAGTAATAATGAAATCAGACCTTCTTGTTGCGTGTCTGATAATCTACCATTTATATAGGAGTGGTTAAAATATGCTACATTTTTTTTGGTATACTTCCCCTGGTATGCCATCCAGCCCTGGAGTTTTCCTGGACTTAAAAGCTTTAATTGCATCAAGAAGTTCCTCCTCTGCAATTTGGCCTTCAATTTGGTGAGTCTTTCTGTACAGATGTTAATTTTACATTATTAATAGGAAAGTTAGTGGAGGTGGAGGAGACTGAAATGAAAACATAGTCTTTAAATTGTTTTATCCCCTTTTTCATGGTATCCAATTGTTGTTAGTAGCTACTATCTTGTCTCATCGCTACAACTCCTGTACAGGATTGGGAGAGACGAAGGTTGAAAGTCATGCATCCTCCGATACACAACCCAACCAAGCCGCACTACTTCTTAACACAGCGCGCATCCAACCCAGAAGCCAGCCACACCAATGTGTCAGAGGAAACACTGTGCACCTGGCAACCTTGGTTAGCGTGCACTGCACCCGGCCCGCCACAGGAGTCACTGGTGCGCGGTGAGACAAGGATATCCCTACCTGCCAAACCCTCCCTAACCCAGACAACGCTATGCCAATTGTGCACCACCCCACAGCCCTCCTGGTCGCGGCCGGTTACGACAGAGCCTGGGCGCGAACACAGGGTCTCTGGTGGCACAGCTGGCGTTGCAGTACAGCGCCCTTAACCACTGTGCCACCCGGGAGGCTGAAAACATATTCTTAAAGTACTTTACTTCCTCTTTCAAAATATAAATCAGTGAATCATGCGTGAATCCATCATTTGTAACAGGTTTCAATACATTTTTTTGTTAGCATTTCTATGTTGAAGATTGAAAATTAATTTGGTGCATTTTTCCCCATATTCCATACACGTGGAAATTCTGTAAGAGTACTATATATGCCAAATTATGATCCGACTGCATTCTGTCCCCATCAACATTTCTTTAACTTTTGGTGCCAGAGAGAATGACATAAGAAAGTAATCAAGATGACTAGCTTGAAAGCTTCCGCCATGTATATCTCACTGGTTCAGGGTATTTAAGCCTCCATATATCCACTAATTCCAATATATCCGAGACATTCATGATTTCCTTAAGGGTGATAGTTTGCAATGTGATTTCCTATACACTTACAGTTGACTGGGGCAGCTCTAGCAGGGCAGAAATTTGACGAAATGACCTGTTGGAAAGTTGGTATTCTAACATGGTGCCACGTTGAAAGTCACTGAGCTCTTTTGTAAGGCCGTTCTACTGACAGTGTTTGTCTATGGAGATTGCATGGCGGTGTCCTCGATTTTATACACCTGTCAGCAACGGGTGTAGCTGAAATAGCCAAATCCATTATTTAAAGGGGTGTCCACATACTTGTATATATAGTGTACATACCACATACAGTATGAGTAATACTGCCATACCAGGCAAAAAAAGGAGTAACTGCTCATAGCATGGAACTGAGAAAAATGGCTTTTATTTACCTTGGTTTCATAGTAACCTTCTGCAGTTACTGCTAACATGACCCCTATTTTCTTCAAAACACAACACAATAGAGGCAGGATACTTGTCCACATGATTAAGCATGTATTTAATGTAGCAAAATGACATTAACTCCTTTTAGACCAAATGAGCAGCTACTGCCTTTTTGCTTGTTAGGGCAGAATAGTAATGTAACATTTTATATTTGGCATATTAATGTGTGTGTGTAACAGTATTGCAACCATCCCATTTTGGGCTTGAACCAGGGACCCTCTGCACACATCGACAACCATAACGCTCAAGGCATCGTTACCTAGCTCTCCACAAAAGCCACAGCCCTTGCAGCGCAAGGGAAACAACTCCTTCAAGGTCTCAGAGCGAGCGACAACACCAATTGAAACGCTACTAGTGCACATTGCTAACTAGCTAGCTATTTTACACCGGTTACATGGGCAACACATGAGTATGTAGGATTGATGTATTGTACTACCAACAATTAGGTTGGTGGGAGCATCAAGGATGTTTTGGACATACAGTATTGGGCATCTAATATACCTAACCAAATGCACTACCATTCTCTTATTAACCCCACAATGAGATAAATGTTCTAATCATTTATCTTTCTTCTCTAGTTTCTACCCTCCTATAACAACCTCCCTCTCTCCTCTTGTCCACCAGACACCCCTTCTTGGTCATGGCTCCCCTCATTCTGCAACCTTCGAGATCTGCGTCGACGAGCCCAGCTCAGACAGCTGGAGGACTCCAGTGGCAACATGGTCCACATCAAGCAGAAGCTCTACCACAACGGCCACCCCAGCCCACGCCACCTCTGACTCTAAAACAAGAATCCCCCATCCCAGCCCCCCCAAACTGCCCCATGGCCAACTGCTGCCTCAGAGACCCTGGAAGACTGCCCTCTCACTGTTCATAACACCCCTGTCACTGAGACTTTCTTATGACAACCCTGACACAAGTCAGCACCAACCAATCCAAACTCGAGCAGAAGAAGAAGATAGTCGCTACTGAAATCTTGTCTATGTCCACATTTTCTGTGTTCATTGTTGAAACTTGGCATGGGTACGATGCGGGCAGTGTCCAGAAAGTGGGGGGAGTACGAATGGGGTGCCACAGTGTGGGTTTTTCTCTATGGGGAGGGTCTTTGTCTAAAGTGGGAGGGAGGTAAATGGAAAGGGGTGTTTTTCAAGATTTTGTGATGGAAAGATTAGATTGCTGCTTCTGTAAATACTAATAAATATGGGGAAGTGGGAACACAGGGTATGGGGGGGTTTGTTTGTGAGTGTGATGAGTCAAGTGTTACGAGTAGAGCTGATGGACTGTATGGGAGGATAAACGGAGGGTAGGGAAGATGAGGATGACAGCCATCTGGGGTTGAAGAGTGTGATTTCTGCTAAAAACACAGATTAATTAGCTTTGTTACTTTGTGAATTAAATGAATGTATTAATTTACATGTAAATATAAGAAGGGGAGGGGAGCATACGTTTGTGGTCAGGGTTCTCTGCGCTGTGTTATTATTTATGAGAAGGTAGAAAATAAATTGATGCCAGCCCATATAAGACGGAGAGACAGTTCAGTGCTTCCCTTGTCTTCCCAATACTGTGTCCAATAGCACTTCCCAATTTGCTACATCCAATTGCCTCATACTTATCAGGAGCAACCAGCCTAGCAGCAGCGGGAACCTTCACCTAGTCCCCCTCCCCTCTCTGTCCAGACATTGCTGTTGTGAGGATAAAATGTCTGTTTTATTAAAAGTGCCATTGAAAAACAACAGTGACCCCTAATGTTTGAATGTGTCATTGCCTCAACATCAGCAGATATACTGTTCAATAGATATGCTTCCACACACAATTATTTAGTAGTGAAGTTAAATCTTTTAAATTGGTTCTATACTCCAGCATTTTGAATTTGAGATCAAATGTTTTATATGAGGTGACAGTACAGAATGACACCTTTTATTTGAGGGTATTTTCATACATATCTGTTTTACCGTTTATAAACTCAAGCACTTAATGTATCTGGTCCCCCCATTTGAAGGTGTCATAAGTATTTGGACAATTCCCTTAGTTCAATTTAGTCAAAAGTTTAGTACTTGGTCCCATATTCCTAGCACACAATGACTAAATCAAGCTTGTGACTTTACAAACTTGTTGGATGCATTTGCATTTTGTTTTGGTTGTGTTTTGGATTATGTTGTGCCCAATAGAAATGAATGGTAAATAATGTATTGTGTCCTTTTGGAGTCACTTTTATTGTAAATTAAAATAGAATATGTTTCTGAACACTTCTACATTCATTACGGATAATCATGAATGAATCATGAGTAGTGATGAGTGAGAAAGTTACAGATGCACAAAGATCATGTCCCCAAAACATGTTAACCTTGCATTATTACCAATAACAAGGGAGTTTAGCATTTTTTGGGGGGGTATGAAATTTACACCTCTGTAACTTTGACTAAATGTAATACACTATAAGTGAATTTGTCAAAAATACTTATGCCACAAATGGTGGAACTAGATACATAAAATGTTTTCATTTCTAAACAGTAAATTATATTTATAAAAATACCCTCAAATAAAAGGTGACATACTGTATTGGTGCCTCATATAAAACATTTGATCAATCCAAAATCCTGAGTATAGAGACAATTCAGCAAAATGTAAAGCTTCACTAAATAATTACATAGGGGAGTGTATGTATGGGGAAAAAGCATTCCCAGGAACCTTACTATTCAGCATCCATCCCTTCACCCATCCCTGTTAACTAGGATAGGATATAAACAAGGTACATTTGTAAGAATTGTTTATTATAACTGTATCATAAACAATGCATGCATTTATTATGACTGCTTATTGTTCACATACACTGAGCATACTCTTTCCATGATAGACTGACCAGTGAATCTATGAAAGCTATGAGCCCTTATTGATGTCACTTGTTAAAACCACTTCAATCAGGGTAGTTGAAGGGGAGGAGACAGGTTCATTAAAGAAGGATATTTAAGCCTTGAGACAATTGAAACATGGATTGTGTATGTGGGCAATTCAGAGGGTGAATGGGCAAGATGAAAGATTTAAGTGCCTTTCAAACGGGTTATGGTAGTATGTGCCAGGCACATCGGTTTGTGTCAAGAACTGCAAATCTGCTGGGTTTTTCACGCTCAACAGTTTCCTGTGTGTATCAAGAATGGTCCACCACCCAAATACATCCAGCCAACTTGATACAACAGCATTTCTAAGTTTTATAGAAAAAAAATAAAGTGAAAAAGTTCTACCTGATGACATCATCAAAAGTTTAAACATTTTAAAAACAGTGATTTTGCAAACACTAGGATGTGGGGAGCAAGAAAATACCCTCCCTCTAGCTAGAAAGTTGTTGCAGGTTTTGAAAATCACCGTTTTTCTTCATTTTAATCCTACCTTGTGATGTCGACAAAACAAAATACGTCGGTAAAATGTATTATGCGAGAAATGGTGGTGGAAGCGCTTTTATGCGCAAATATTGATATGATAACCATTAAATCGAAGTGAATTTGGAGTCACGTGATGACATGTTGTGTGATCCTGCCACTACGACTCGTCAGGAAAGTTTGCAGTTTATTAGGCTACAGATGAAATTAGTGATGATGAACTTCACAGGGGGGTAAAAGTGCAAGGAGATGAGCTTTATGCTGATTTCCAATAAATATCAAGTGTCTTATTCTGGTGACATGATCATCGATGCTTGACTGCCTTTTGACAAATAAAAATAATCTCGCTCTTTTGTCCATAATAATCTATACATGTAAATATTCCCGCACTGTATCAGCAAGCTGTTGGCTAGAGCGCACATGCCAACAATACCAGAGTGAGCACACTTCCTATATAACACAATTGTTTTTGTGAGAAAACCATCAGTAGAATAAAATGCAATGGAAACACATTTAAATTGTATTTTTTATTCGGTACATAGAAATGTAACTGCAAAAGTTATTTTTATATGCAATACGTCATCACACAGCCTTTTATCTACAACAAGTCAATTTGTTTCCTGCACAATTTTTCCCCTCATAAAGCTCTTTTGTGGAATAATTCAGACATAACTGTAAGGAATTAGTCATTGTTCTACCCCAGCTGGCATGAGAGAAATATTGACTTTGTTCTTGATATTTTCGACAACAAGGGTAATATTCTCACATATGAACAATATATAACATTGAAAGAGTTTCCAATACCTTTCAGAGAGTTTATTTCTGTGATCAAAGCCGTTCTCAGTGGTCTAACTACACTTATGAAAAGTCATCTTAATTTTGGGAATGATCACAAAGTAAATCCAGAACTCAGATTGGAAGGTGAGAAATCTTGTTGTAATAAATACACTGCTGAAAAAAAGGGAACACTAAAATAACACATCCTAGATCTGAATGAATTAAATATTCTTATAAATACTTTTTTCTTTACATAGTTGAATGTGCTGACAAATACTTTATACACAAACAAAAATTCCAAAATTCTATACCAGAATTTAATTATCTTATTAAAATACTAACCCTAGTGAATAACAAAAATAATAACATCTTCATGAATCATTATAATAAGATATTTTCAGAGTGAATATACAGTAATTGCACTTAAATTGTTTCTTTTTCGTATTTTCTTTTTATTTATATTTTTTGTATGTTTGAGCATTGTTAATACCTGTGTTTGGTTTGCTAGACATGTTTGATGTAGCAATGTAAGTTGATTTTTGTATTATGAATAACAAATATATATATATATATATATATATATATATATATATATATATATATATATATATATTAAATAAAATGTAAAAAATAAAAAAAAAAAAAAAAAATAAAAAGTCAATTTGATGGAAACACATCTCTAGTGGGAAAATGTCCATACTGTTTTTATGCAGATTTTAGAATATTTGCATGGAAATCTGTCTCCAATTGGATGGAAACATAGCAACCGAGAAGCATTTTTTGGGGACCTTTCTTCTTCTCTTTTTAACCACAGATCATAGAAATGTGCTGTTTTATAATAGGCACACACTGGTATGGTGCTGGAGATAATGAATGGTGTTGAAAAGTGGTGGAATTGTAATAGGGCGCTCCATCCCAGTCCATTTGATGTTGAGATGTATACAGGTCCGATCTGTTGTCATTTTCTTATGGCGTCCACTCTAAAAGTGCAATAAGACACCATTATTAACCAGGTTTAATCCAACCATTTAATGCAGCTGAATTACCTGATGCATTTAAAAAAAAACTCACGACAGGTCTTATGCAAACAGATCATTTGAATGATGCCGGTGACATGATGATCGGTGATCGGCTGTCAATTATCAAATAATCTGTCTTTTATCCGCATCTCATCATATCTTTTATCCGCATCTCAACTGTCTAGACCAGAGCATACGCCAAAACCAGATTGGGCATATTTTCTATATTATTGCAAAAATGTATGTGACAAAACCATCAGTAAAATCTAAAATGTAATGGAAACCCATTTAACTTGGGCAATTAAAGAACAACTGCCCCTAAAAAGCAACTTCTCGTTTTGAAAACTCTATGTGGCATTGATATGAGTAAGAAACATTTATTATTGTGTGAAAACTGTAAATGGGATCATTTTGGTCATAAAGTCAGTCTCATACAAAACTGAGATTTGCGAGATAATAGAGAAAAAGGGCATGTCACGGAATGAAGGGTATAGTAATCATTTTCCTTGGGCTGGGTTTATTTCCACATACCCACAGCTGGCAGCACCCAAGTAATCATCAGTTCAGAGCTCAGCTGGACGTGACCCGACTGTAATGCCCATGGTCAATTTAGGTTAACAGTTGATATCCCTATGGGGGCTGGTTAGGGACCATCAGTAAATTACGCAATATACATGGGGCAAATTTTTAAAAGGTCAATAGCTCCAAATTTCAATGACTTAAAACAACAGAACCAACAATAAATTGTAGAAATTCATATACAAATATTGAAAGCATTTAAATGGAAATGTTCTACTTCATATTCATTATCTCCAGCACCACCCCAACATCAACATAAGCGAAAATGCGCATTTCTATGTCTTGTAGTGAAAAAAGATGAGTGTTTCCAATGACATCAACCAGTTAGTCGACAATTAGTAGGCAGGCCCTACTCACAATTGGTCAATAACACTGATGATGTCATTGGAAACACTTACCTTCCTTTACTACAAAACATCACATATGTTGATGTTGGGGTGCTGCTGGAAATTATTTTATGTAACCTTTATTTTGAGAGGGAGTCAAAGCTGAGACCAAAGTCTGTTTTCCAGATGACCCCTGTACAGAACCACAAAACACATCAAAATACAATAAACACATTCAAATACATGTTATTATACACAACAATACACAAAAAGCAAAACACAATCATAAAAAACAGACACATTCTTCAGTAAAATGGTCCCCTAACAACTGTCTGAAATGACCTAGAGGCAACAATTCCTCCAATTTTAATTTTACAATTGTATTGTAGATCATTCCACATGTAAGGTGCAAGGAAATTAAAGGCTGATTTACCTAACTCTCTAGACACCCAAGGAGTCTCCAGAGTTAACAAACCTTGTCACCGGGTTTGATAACTTGTCATTTTAAATCATGACAGTGATAAATAAGTAAGTCAAAAGTTTGAGGAGCAGAGCTTTGTAAACAAAAAGAGTATAATGATGTGATCTACATGACTTCAAAGGGGTCCAGCCAACCTTTTGGTAAATAATACAGTGATGAGTAATAAAACAGTCTCCTGTGATAAAACAAATATGATGAATATGAAGTTGAAAAATTGTGAAGATTCCCTTTAACGAGTACTCAAAGGTGTGCAACATGAAAATATTCTCCCATTTACATTGTGTAATTTATTAACGGTCCCTAACTAGCCCCAGCTATAGGCTATCCAACGTCAAAACAACTTTGCCATGGTTGCACACCAGCTGGCTGAAGCTAATTGGCGAAAGAAGCCAGCTAGCACTAGCTAGCCTAGGCGACTTCAAGACAAGACCTGGTTAGGCTGTTTCAAGTTATCTAGAAGGGTGAGTGATGTACTGTGTACCGCTTTGGCAGACAATGTACAAACACTTGCCTTATGCAAGCACACACAAGCACGACACCCACATTAAACCAACCCACCAAGACAACTCTTGTTTGGCTTCAGTCTTGGCCACTGCATTTTTTAATGGTCAAGCCAAAATTGAGACCAAATCAGGAAGTTCAGCCCTCCTTCAATTGCAAAAGAGGTTGTGGTTTTTATTTTTTCATTATTTTACCAGGTAAGTTGACTGAGAACATGTTCTCATTTGCAGCAACGACCTGGGGAATAGTTACAGGGGAGAGGAGGGGGGATTAATGAGCCAATTGTAAACTGGGGATTATTAGGTGACCATGATGGTTTGAGGGCCAGATTGGGAATTTAGCCAGGACACCAGGGTTAACACCCCTACAATAAGTGGCATGGGATCTTTAATGACCTCAGAGAGTCAGGACACCCGTTTAACGTCCCATCTGAAAGATGGCACCCTGCACAGGGCAGTGTCCCCAATCACTGCCCTGGGGCATTGGGATATTTTTTTAGACCAGAAGGAAAGAGTGCCTCCTACTGGCCCTCCAACACCACTTCCAGCAGCATCTGGTCTCCCATCTAGGAACTGACCAGGACCAACCCTGCTTAGCTTCAGAAGCAAACCAGCAGTGGTATGCAGGGTTGTATGCACTACATCATCACACAGCCTTTTATCCGCAACAAGTCAGTTTGATGGAAACATCCCTCTGAGGGAAAAATTTACATATTTTTTTAATGTGGATTTTAGAATATTTGCATGAAAATCTGTTGGCAATTGGAAGGAAATGTAGCTACTGAGACAGAATAATCAATAGCCGTTTAATCGCATGACAAAACTTCATATTTTTTGTTTCAACATATTTCATCTTGCTCCCTACCAATGTGTTTCAGTAGCTTCACCATCATTTTTTTTAGGAGGGTCTTTTGGTTTGGTTGGGTCGTCACTTTCCTGGTCCTTTGCTAGAGGTGTTTCAATTTTACTAGCATCTGCCTCCAGAGTGCCAGAGGTTTCCGTTGCACCGCTGTGGAAGCTGTAATTTAAGTCGCCTCAGAATCCTTGCCACAGCAGTTGCAAGGATCCCAGCTGCAGTTTCTATGTCAACCTTTGCTATAGTGGCCTCTGCCGCCTTGGCTACATGGGTTGCTGTGGCCTCAGTCACCAGGGCAGCGGGGGTTGCTGCAGCCTCAGTCTCCAGGGCAACAGGGGTTGCTGTAGCCTCAGTTTTCTTGGCAACAGAGGTTGCTTCGGACTTACAGGGGTTGCTGTGGCCTCTGTTTCTGCAACAACAGGGTTTGCTGCTGCCTCTGTTTTTGTGACAACAGGGGTTGCTGGGGCTTCCTTCACGTGGCAACGGGGTTGCTGCGGCTTCTGTCTCCGTGGCAAGGAGGGTTTCTACTGCCTCTTTTTCCATGACAACAGGGGTTGCTGCCGTCTCTGTCTCCACAAGAATGTAGATCTCCTGGACAATGTAGGTTGCTGCGGCCTCACTCTCCTGGGCAATGGGAACTGCTGTTGCCTTGGTCTCCTTGGCAACAGTGGGTGCTGTGGCCTCTGAGTCTCGAGCAGTAGTCTCCTCAGTAACAACCTCTACAAGGGCTTCTGACTCCGGGGCTGCCTCTGCCTCCTGCGCAACGACTGTGGGTTCAGATTCCTGGGTAACCACATTTGATGTGACTTCTGCTTCCTTGGCAACAGCAGTTGCTGTGGCCTCTGACTCTACTGTAATGGCTTCTGACTCCTTGACTGCTTCTGTGGCTTCCAACTCTTGGGTGGTTTTAGTTGGAGCTGGTTCTTCTTTAAAGATAGGGGCTCTATCTACAAGTACCTCAGCTTCTGTCTCCTTGGGTGCAGACACATCAACCTCCTTTACCTCAGGCACTGCTACAGTCTCTGGAACAACAGATGCTGCAGCCTCTTCTGGTACATTCTTGATGATCTCTACCTTCTGCACCAATGGGATAGCAGTCTCAGTTTCCACACAAACCTCCACCACTTCTGCCTCTGAGGGCTGGAGCTGCAACTGCAACTATCTCAGTGACCATGGGGGTAGCAGCCTCTGCCTCCTTAACTAGGGTAACTGCCTCCTCCATAATTGCAGCTGCCTCTTCAACCTTCACTAGCTCAGCTGCGGCTGCGGCCCGAGTGTTGGAGATGATGGCCTCTACGACAGGGATGGGGGTAGCAGCCTATGGGGGTAGCAGCCCCCACTTGGATGGTGGGGGCTGAATCCAGGGCCTGTGGTAGAGCCTCCTGCACCACTGTGAATGCTCTTGCACTCGCTGCTGCCACCTCCTTTGGCTTCACCACCCTGTGCATCGTTCATAGCAGCAGCCTGACATGGTATATGGGTTGAACATCATCTTGTATCCGTTATCCTGTTCTGTTATTTAGACACAACTCAACCAACTAAATGGTTTGGAAGCTTAACTGAACAGGTCACATGTACCCACCAAACATGCCACACCCAGGTTAGAGATCTCACACCCCGACATGCCCGCTGCACGAATTGCAATGTCTGAACACTTTCTGGCCATAGTCAAACTGGGCCAATTCATTTTCCTGCAGGGGATATAGTTTTGTGAAATAAACCTTCAACTCAACACGGTATTGTTTCATCAGATCAATCATTCATCTAAAATAGATCTAGCTCATAAATATCACGTTGCACATTTGTAGTCATTACCAGAATCATTATGCCACTTATAGATAATGGAATTCTAGTACAAGTGGAGAAGGGTTCACTCACTGTCTCCCTATGGTGGCGGGCTCCAGTACTAATCTGTCAACACTAGCATAAACCTGGGAAGAGAGAGATGGTATTATTCAAACATCTTTTTAGTCAAGTCAAGCTTTTCATACTCTTCCTCAAAACTAAAATATAATCACCATTGTAACTTGCTAGTGTAAAATCACTTGAAAGGAATACATTTTTACATTACAAAATGATTTTGGTTGGTACCAAATTGTTGCTGCTCTACTCTCCAGTGTGGTCAAGGAATGCGTTATGGATGGCTCCGAGGTCCTCACTGATTTTCTCCTGTAACACAAAGTAATCGACGTGATCAAATCAGCTGACATGTTAACTCTTGAAAGCATAATGTGCTTACCGTTTACTGGACTCACTGTGGATCTCTTGCGTAGGAATGCATATGTTTCATCTACAAAGAGCAGGACGCTACAGATGAGACAACAGATTAGATTAGCAATTATAATTGCTTTATAAGAAACATTTGGGAAGTTATGTATTTATTATTATATTTGGGAGTAGGGGCTTGTTGATGGAATTTATGTTTAAATGAATGATTAGAATATTCCACCCTAAAATAAAAGTATTTAGTCAGCCACCAATTGAGCAAGTTCTCCCACTTAAAAGATGAGAGAGGCCTGTAATTTTCATCATAGGTACACTTCAACTATGATAGACAAAATGAGAAAAAAAATCCAGAAAATCACATTGTAGGATTTTTAATGAATTTATTTGCAAATTATGGTGGAAAATAAGTATTTGGTCAATAACAAAAGTTTATCTCAATACTTTGATATATACCCTTTGTTGGCAATGACAGAGGTCAAACGTTTTCTGTAAGTCCTCACAAGGTTTTCACACACTGTTGCTGGTATTTTGGCCCATTCCTCCATGCAGATCTCCTCTAGAGGAGTGATGTTTTGGGGCTGTTGCTGGGCAAAACAGACTTTCAACTCCCTCCAAAGATTTTCTATGGGGTTGAGACTGGCTAGGCCACTCCAGGACCTTGAAATGCTTCTTACGAAGCCACTCCTTCGTTGCCCGGGCGGTGTGTTTGGGATCATTGTCATGCTGAAAGACCCAGCCACTTTTCATCTTCAATGCCCTTGCTGATGGAAGGAGGTTATCACTCAAAATCTCACTATACATGGCCCCATTCATTCTTTCCTTTACACGGATCAGTCGTCCTGGTCCCTTTGCAGAAAAACAGCCCCAAAGCATGATGTTTCCACCCCCATGCTTCACAGTAGGTATGGTGTTCTTTGGATGCAACTCAGCATTCTTTGTCCTCCAAACACGATAAGTTGAGTTTTTACCAAAAAGGTATATTTTGGTTTCATCTGACCATATGACATTCTCCCAATCTTCTTCTGGATCATCCAAATGCTCTCTAGCAAACTTCAGACGGGCCTGGACATGTACTGGCTTAAGCAGGGGGACACGTCTGGCACTGCAGGATTTGAGTCCCTGGTGGCGTAGTGTGTTACTGATGGTAGGCTTTGTTACTTTGGTCCCAGCTTTCTGCAGGTCATTCACTAGGTCCCCCCGTGTGGTTCTGGGATTTTTGCTCACCGTTCTTGTGATCATTTTGACCCCACGGGGTGAGATCTTGCGTGGAGCCCCAGATCGAGGGAGATTATCAGTGGTCTTGTATGTCTTCCATTTCCTAATAATTGCTCCCACAGTTGATTTCTTCAAACCAAGCTGCTTACCTATTGCAGATTCAGTCTTCCCAGCCTCTACAATTTTGTTTCTGATGTCCTTTGACAGCTCTTTGGTCTTGGCCATAGTGGAGTTTGGAGTGTGACTGTTTGAGGTTGTGGACAGGTGTCTTTTATACTGATAACAAGTTCAAACAGGTGCCATTAATACAGGTAATGAGTGGAGGACAGAGGAGCCTCTTAAAGAAGAAGTTACAGGTCTGTGAGAGGCAAAAATCTTGCTTGTTTGTAGGTGACCAAATAACACATTTTTAATGAATAATAAATTCATAAAAAATCCTTCAATGTGATTTTCTGGATTTTTTTTCTTCTCATGTTGTCTGTCATAGTTGCAGTGTACCTATGATGAAAATTACAGGCCTCTCCCATAGTTTTAAGTGGGAGAACTTGCACAATTGGTGGCTGACTAAATACTTTTTTGCCCCACTGTAATTGTATGAAATTGATTAGAATCATAAAATTATTATGCATGATATGTGTAGTTTTAGTCAGAATTAGGGTGAAGGGTAAAGCAATAGATCTGTACAATATGTCTTTATAGTATCTTAAACACAGGCTGTCTTAGCAGAATCCGGTGCTGACCTGGCTAGGGGCCTCTGAGAGATTGGGGAAAGGACGGGAAGTACTTCCCACGGTCTCCCTATATTGAGGGAGGACGGGGAGTGATTCTCACGGCCTCCCCTAATCTTTGTCGGATGGGTAGTGGGACAGTATGTGTGTAGGATACCTTCTGTTTGGGTGTGAAAGTATTTGCAGAGCTAGTATAAAAGGAATGGTTTTGTACAACGAACCAGCGTTCTCGCGAATAAACATTTTGACTATTTAGCTGGACCTCTGTCTGTTTCATTCAACCAGTATCTTACAAATTCTGGGTTGCAGACCGAGTAGTTTAATTGAATTGGGTTATGAACATTGAGAACATAATTCTCGTGACAGGGCTTTAAAGGGATATTTAATTTTTTTTCTTCATATTCATTATCTCCACCCAAACATCAACATGAGTGAAAATGGTGTGTTTCTATGATTTGTAGTAAAAAAGAGAGGAAGATAACTGTTTCCAATAACATCATCAACCAATTAGTAGACAATTAGTAGGCACTGCCTACTCATAATGTGTTAAAATCACACGATACACACCGTTGATGTCATTGGAAACACTTATCTTCCTCTATCTTTTTTACTACAAAAAATATAAATGCGCAATTTTCACATATGTTGATGTTGGGGTGGTGCTGGAGATGATGAATATGAAGTTGAAACATTGTGACATTTCCCTTTAATATTGCAGCTAGATTGTGGGTTCTATCAATTGAATTGTCTGCATCATTTCACACCCATAGATCTTTACATATAGCTCTGATTTGACGTGAACACCAATATGATTTGTGTCAATGAGTATCTGTAGATTTAACTTTTGACATTTAATATGACACAGTGCTAAGTGGATGAATGTCCTACCAAGCCGGCTTGTGCTGGTCAAGTCAAAGACCTTGTGCATGGCCGTGGCCCTGTCACAGCCTTTGGGGGCTACGTCTCCGCCTGTCATGATGGCATAATCCATCCCAGAATGGAGGGCCAATTTCTGCAGGGCAACTTAACGTAACAGACCATCGGTCAGCATTCATAGTGGATGTAGAAAGTGTGACCCCGTTGACAATAGACCGCTCTTGTGGTGACTGTACTGTCTGTTGGCGTGAAGTTAATATCCTGCACCTAACCAATACCATTTAAGAATGTTAAACAATTTTTCATTATTCTAGTAAAGCACATATTAAACTATACTAACAGGTTTATACTAAGTGTCATTCAAAGCATTATAAAGCACATAAATAGGTCTATGTCTGGATTTGATTAGAGCTTTGATTGAAAATTCAAGCCTGATGATACCTGAGCCGGATAAGCCATTAAATACATTAAATACATTTTATGAGCCCTATATGAAATACATTTAATGAGCCCATGCCCACAAAAGCACAAATTATTGTGCCGTTATCCAATACACATATGATATAGACTACTGCACAGAAAAAAACAGGTCTCTATTTTACGAAATTTACTTGTACAAAGATTTCTGATTGAAAGGCCGTTTTTTTCTGCCTTGAGCTGCTCGTAAACTGTAGCCTACACCTTTCTGGAGTTGGAGCTCGCCGTCATGAGCGTCTGTCAAGGCCATCTACTCGAGCGCAGTTGCGCACTGAAGGCCAGGAGCGGAGAAGCGGTTGCCAGATGGAAAAACCTGATGCACTACGTCTACTGGTCGCTGCGCACCTGTGCTGAAATACCTCTAACCGGCATTGTGTATCTGTTACTGTGCCTGCTCTTTACGCAATGCCACCCTAGATTAAATAGACTGAATAATCGATGGGTGAGTGAATTATCTTTGCTTTATGCCCCCTTGGTATTTCTCTTTGCGTTTGTACCACTCTCAAACGCAATTGGACCCACACTTGATGGCATAGCCTACTTCCAAAATATTAAACTATTGAATTAGTTGTCTTTGTGGAAAGCCTTTATTGACAATGGTGCTGGCCCTGCCTAGTCCTCACGCATTGGGCAACTGAGATATATTGTTATGTTTTTATTGTTGATCTCTGGTAATGTGCGACCAAACCCTGGGCCGGTGGATACCATGCAATCTCTACCGACTCCCTATGATTTTAAAAACAGAGCAGGTTTTGGCCTCTTGTATGTTAATGTCAGAAGTCTATTTAACAAAAATATACATTTTTAGAATATGGGCCAATACGAAAAATGCAGACCTAATGGTTTTATCAGAAACTTGGCTAAATAAATCTATGTCAAATAACTCGATTTATATTGATGAGTACACGTCTTTTTAGAACGAATCGGAAGAGTAAAGGAGGAGGGGTTGCAATTGATGTTAAATCCAAGTTTAACACCTCGGAAATTATCTCAATTACCAAAGCCAAACATTTTGAATTGCTTGCGGTTAAAGTGAAAGTATATAAGGACTCCCACATCACTGTAGTCGACTGCTACAGACCGCCATCGGCTTCGGGAGACGCACTAAACTATTTCTGATGTCCTGCACAAGCTAAATGACTCTGAATTCATTATTTTAGGAGATTTGAACTGGGACATGCTTACATCTGTATCGGACTCTTTTAAAGAACTGTGTGACTCTCTGAATCTCGCGCAATTAATGAATGCGCCTACCAGACCGAATCCCAGAGCACCTAACAAATCAACGCCATTGGACATTCTTCTAACAATACCCCTCACAAATACACATCGACTGGGATATTCTGTAATTATGTCAGTGATCACTGTGCAATTTCTTGTGTTAGAAGTACAAAATGACCAAAGCCAAACCCCGTTATATTTCTAAAAGACATTTTAGACAGTTTGATCAGCAAGCGTTCTTACATGATCTGTACCATGCAATTGACAGAGTAAGTCTCATTCCCGATTTTGACACTGCCTGGGAGTATTTTTCTATGCAATTTGTGTCCATTTGTGATAAACATGCCCCTGTGAAGAAATGTTGAATCAGTGGAATGGGCAATCCCTGGTTTTCAGATAACTTGGCAGAATTAATTAGAAAGAGAAATGTCTCTTGGGCTCAAGCTACACATACAAATGCTCCTGTTGACTGGGCCTCCTTCAGAGTGCTAAGAAACACATGTCCAGGATTTACCAGGAAGTCCAAATCAGATTTATATCTAAATGAAGTCACAGAGAACCTGAACAACCCTACCAAGTTCTAGACGCTAATCAAATCTGTGTCAGGTTCTAATGAATCCTCTTGCGTTCCTGACCATTTAATGATGGATTCTAATGAAGTGAAGGATAAAGTTGATATTGTAGTTTTTTTTAACTAGCACTTCATATCTGCTGGTTCAGTTTTTGATAATGGTGGTGCCCAGGCCTATAATGTAAGCTCTGTTACAGTAAACTACGATAAATAGATCCTTATGTGAACCATTTTATCTTTGAGCCTGTTTCTTACATGCTGACTAGACCGGACACGTCGCGTGCGCGATCGTCGCAAATTAAATGTAGAAATCCATGTTATTCAATTATTGCGCCAACGAGCGTCTGAGACACCAAGGGCTAAAATAGAACTCATTCCTATTTCTGACGCAGTTTGCGCTGAAAGTCATGCTCTCCCATCTCCTCATTGGTTTATAGAAGCATGTACCCAGCGTGTCATATCCTCATTGGTTATACCCACGTGGGTGACTGAAAGACGAACTGTTTTGCCTGTAGTTGTGTTAATACAATGAAAGTTTAGATGCGATCACCATATAAGTTAAACGATGAAAAGGCCTGGAATGAGGAGAGATGACTAGAAACGATTCGGTTGGCCATTTTATGTGTGGATTAATTGTCGGAGTAGAGGTCCTTGTGCATTTCAGGTAAAATAACAACTCAATGTTTATATCCCAGGACAAATTAGCTAGCAACAGCAAGCTAGCTAAATAGGACAAATTAACGTTAGCTAGCAAGTACAAGCTAAATTGCCATACATGTTTAATGATTTTCGACCTGTCCCCAAATTAATGTCATTGGTTAAGAGTTTGTTTTGATATTTTAACCTGCTTGTCGTGAACGCGTTTGGTGTGGGGGGGGCAAAATAAATGTATGCACGATGGCGCACACGCGCAGCCGGTTTGGGTTCCGTGTTATGCTGAGGTATATAAAGCACTAAAGGCAATAGACACTCAAAAGTCTGCAGTTCTAGACAACCTGGATCCCCACCTCTTAAAGATAGCAGCTGGTATTATTACTGAACCTCTGGTTCACATTTTCAACTTCAGTCTCTTGACCAATTCCATACCCAGCATTTGGAAATCAGCTCATGTCCTCCCACTGCTAAATGCCGCCATCCTATCTCCAAACTCCCTATCCTGGCCAAGGTCTATGAATCCCTAGTGAACTTCTTCATTGAAAAGAACATACTGAGCGTGGTTCAGTCTGGCTTTAGATCGGGGCACAGCACCACAACTGCAAATATGGCAGTGGCAAATACACTTGATAAAAAGCAACGTTGTGCTGCTCTGTTTGTTAAATGTATCAAAGGCATTTGATTCAGTTGACCATGAATTATTGTTGCTAGACTCCGTAACATTGGTTTCAGTGAAGGGGCAGTGAATTGGTTTAGGAACTATCTTTCTGACAGAACACAATGTGTGTATATATACTGACGATCACAAGTCTAGCTTTCTTGAGATTAGTAGAGGTGTGCCCCAGGGTTCCATTTTAGCTCCTGTGTTCTCAATTTTTATGAATGAGATGGGAAATGGGATACAACCAGCAAAGTTACATCTCTATGCAGAGGATAGTCATATATGCATGTGCTCCTTCTCTGGTTCAGGCTGTTGAAGAGCTCCAGACTGCATTTCTTGTCACTCCAGGCCTCCCTTTATGGTTTCTAACTGGTCTTGAATGTACAAAAACATCATACAAATACCTAGGTATATGGTTGGATGACAAGTTGTCCTTTAAAGTTCATATGGATAATCTTGTGAGGAAGCTTAAATTGAAATTGGGTTTTTATTTTCATAATAAGGCTTGCTTAGGGAAAGAAAGAAGCTTGTTCAGGCCACTTTTCTCTCTGTAATTGATTACGTTGACTTGATATATATGCATGCAACCTCCTCCGTCTTACAGGGACTGGACTCTTGTTTATCATGCATCCTTGCGCTTTATTACAAATGCCAAGTCACTCACCCACCATTGCACCTTGTACCAAATAGTAGGTTGGCCCTCACTTTATATGCACAGTAAGCTACATTTGTATGTGTTCATCTACAAAGCCCTTTTGGGTAAATTCCCTCTGTAGTCTGGTCTCCTTCACCACCAGCAGTAACTATACCTGGTCTACTAGGTGGTTTCTACCTTACTTAAAGTCCCCAGGACATTCACAGTATTAGTTAAGACTGCCTTCTCTTCTTGTGCACTAGAGGCATGGAATAGTCTACAATCCATGCTTCATCTAGATATGTTAGTGCCACTGAATGAATTTAAAATATTGATTGGAGACTCTGTTATGGAGGATTGTAAATGCTTTTTTTAGTCTGGATCAGATCATGTTGTATTGTTTGTTTTAATTCTGTAATGTATCGATTGTAGCTGCCTATTGGCAAGGTCTCCCTTGAAAAAGAGCTTTTCTTGGTTAAATGACGGTTAATAAAAAATGAAAAAAGAACCGTTGCATATTTTGAATGGAGTTGATGGCGAGATAAAGCCTGCGAGAGAGCGCTCACACGTGCACACATAGGCCGTTTTAAAACAATGCAGCTGCAATTTAAAAATATATTATTTTTACAATTAAATAGTGACCCCAAAAGACAGATGGAGATGGGTAAATTAGATGAGCATTCTGTCTTTATATTACTGTAGCATAGACTATGCTGCACCAAATGTTGGCCTACCTGTCACAAGAAAAAAAAGTTCCCATGAGATGATGGTTCTACATGCCTGTCTCCACCCTGAGCGTTGCTGATTCATTATGGAGAGGATGTATAGAAGCCAGACATTGCATATAATTTAACAGTTTCATTTCATGCCAAACTTTATAAAAATAAAGTTGCTACTCAATATATGCTCCCAACAATTTGATGGATAAACCTAATAACCAGACATTTGAAAGTGACCCACCTTCACTTTACTCAAATGCTCCAGTTGTACCAACTGCTCTCGCATGCTTGCCAGATCAAGTGCCTCTTTCGCATGGCCTATAGAGTTGAGGTGGAAACATGATTAAGACACTTCTCTTTCAGTTTGTAACTTGATACTACGAGTTTGGCTGTTCCTTTGGGGAACAACATTAATTATTTAGCTTCAAGATTTATGGCAACATTTTTGCCATTAATTCACAAACAATACCACTGTTTCTGTAATGAGTTGCAAGCTTTGGACATCTGTTCCTCAAAAGTACTGATTAATGTACACTAGTCTCATTAGCTGGGGGGCAAGGTTAATGTACACAGGATGACCGTATGTGCCGAACTGACATTTATTGGCTTAATATACACCCCCATACTGTATATGCAACAGCAGGCCATAGGTCTAGATCAGGGATGGGCAATAGATCAATCAGCCGGGGTCTCAACTTTACTGTTGCACGAGGTGCAATTTCGAAATTTGGTTGTGCATCAGCAGTTTTTCTCTTTATGTTAGTCACTGACAGTCACTCAATTAGCCCATGTCAGCTAATTTATTTTTTATTGGTAAATGTGTCTAGCGGCCTGCTACCTAAACTTAATCATGGTAGTAATCATGGAGGAATTACTGATTGGAGGGTCCCTATTGATTTTGTTAGTCACTCTTACTCAGATATCATATTCAAAACTGCAAACATTTCTCTCCACCCTATGACAAAATGTGTAGAATAGCAAGAAATTAGCTTTGAAATAGTTATTTTTTTCCGCTACATTCCATGGCAAAATGTGTAGAATTGCAGGAAATGTACTTTCAAACTTAAACATTTTTCTGGCTGCTGTCAAGAGAGGGACCACTAAAATGTTTTGCTTTGTGGGGTACGCAGACTCTCAAGCCTATGCGGCCACTCAGTGGTCTAGATGCAGGTCACACATGCTCTTTTGCACACATTGACAGGAATGTGTCTTGAACAAGTGGAAGGACAGACAACATCCCCATGAAGAACACCTTTGTTCTTTCAATCACTGACACGCCCACCAAAGCCTGTCGCAGATAGTATGTTGATCCAGTCGACTCTAGTTCATGCCATACTGTATATAGTTGATTGACGTTAAATGTATATTTGTTGAGGTAGTCGTTTCATTGTTCATTTTCTGCAACGATATCGCAATGGTATATTTGCATTAGATTGCAAAATGTACCTCACGCAACACAGTCTGCACGTTACTCATGACATTACTCATATGGAGTCGTCTTCTTGCTCCTCGTGTTGAGGTTGCCTGACGGGTCCAGTTCTTCTACCGCAACTATTCTTCACAGGATCCTATACAGTACACACCTCCACCACTATAGCTCCATGTGTGTCTGGAAGACTCTTCCAGGCAAACGTGAAGTGGTGGGCAGGGTTGTCTAAAATACTGCATCCTTATTGGTTAGTAAACCGATGACGCTCTCTCCCGCTCAAGATCATCAATGTGCAGTGCTGCAACCATACTATATTCGAAATCACTTGGACCTCCTGAGTTGTATCAGTAACACACTGGGTTCTACTAATCCAACCCTTGATTGAAAACTCTGATTTGGTGATTAGTATGAGATATCTCTCTGCAAGTACACAGAGGGTAAGATTACCCACTCCTCTCCTAAACTCTTAACAGCCTTAGATTGTATAATTATGTGTATACATCATAAAGAAACCTAATATCCAGTGCTCTCTAGGCTATATATGGCTTGCCATAGCGTCTTTGGATAACTTCACATACATGAACAAGCCTTTGGAACTAGTTTCATCCTTGAGATGAGCGTGTTATAGAGCTCACAAGCTTGTAGTCCTAAAGCAAAATGATTTACCTCTAGTTCATTCAGCCATTCATATGGGCAAAATTAATGGAGAAAGAATAGGGTTTGGGAATAAACACAGGCTTATGACATGTTATACCTTTTTGTTCTATGAGATATCAGTCAGTTAACATGACCTTTATGAATGATTAAATCTTTGCGTGATTACATAATCTTAAAATCAGCTGAATTTAAGGATATCATAGAACAAAACGTTTAAGATTTCCGAAAACTGTGTTTACCACAGACCTAATATTCAGCGTTTATCCAAAAACGACATTTTCCCATAAGCTTTGTTCAACGAACCATAGCGGAGTTAGTGCCTACAAAAAGATGCCATTACTATTGCTCTTTCTGTATCTTTGCCCTTCTTTGAGACTGTACCCTACACTGTGACGTGGTAAGGTTGGACCAAGGTGCAGAGAAGAGACCAGATGAGGAATCAGTGGTTAAGGATAAACATAATACTTTACTGAGATTTGGTAGCCGCCGGATCACAGTAGACTTGAAAAAACAGCAAACACTAAGTCTCAAACTCACTCAGGAAATGAACGCACACAGTAAACAATTCAAGCTTCTGCAAAGGACCAAAAAAAGCACACTTATTTTAACAGGGACACAATCATGAAATATGGTGCCAGGAGGAACCATGACATACACACTGTTCACTATGTTCATGCTTATCTCTGGTGGTGTGTGGCAATGGCTCTCTCCAGACCAGCCAGAGTGTAATGGGTATCCTTTAAGTAGGCTCTTTTGACAAAATGGTATGCCATGGGGGTTTGGGCACAGCATGCCCATGCAATGTGATGGATAGATGGTTGTTATGCAACCGCATGTAATACAACTATTTTCATCCCAATGAAAATATTATAATAAGGCACATATTACATTGTCAACCATTTAGGCACATTGGGCTGGGGAAGTGGAATAGGTCTACCTTCTTGAGGAGAGATTCTGAAATTGTCTGAGCACAGCAACACACATGAAGTGATGGTGGTGACCACCAATATAATACAATAAATAAGAATTAGGGGATATATAGATTTTAAGATGTCCATAATCGCAGACTCTTTAAACATCCACGATAACCTGAATATGTTCAGTACCAGTCAAAAGTTTAGTTATTTTTACTATTCTCTATATTGTAGAATAACAGTGAAGACATCAACTATGAAATAACACATGGACTCATGTAGTAACCAAAGAAGTGTAAAGCAAATCAAAATATATTTGAGATTCTTCAAAGTAGCCACCCTTTGCCTTGCTGACAGCTTTGTGTACTTTTGGCTTTCTCTCAACCAGCTTCACTTTGAATGCTTTTCCAACAGTCTTGGAAGGAATTTCCACACATGCTGAGCATTTGTTGGCTGCTTTTCCTTCACTCTGCGGTCAAACTCATCCCAAACTATCTCAATTGGGTTGAGGTCGGGGGATTGTGGAGGCCAGGTCATCTGATGCAGCACTCCATTACTCTCCTTCTTGATCAAATTGCCCTTACACAGCCTGGAGGTGTGTTGGGTCATTGTCCTGTTGAAAAACAAATGGTAGTCCCATTAAGCGCAAACCAGATTGGATGGCATATCGCTGCAGAATGCTGTGGTAGCCATGCTGGGCCTCCTGAGTGGCGCAGTGGTCTTAGAATTGCATTGGTATACATTTTATATGCATGTGTAGGCTATATGCTTAAAGCACAACACAAGAGTGCAACAAAGTTACCAATGCAAGAGATTTTCATTACCCTTGATTAAATTATGTGATTTCAAATTTGACTGAATGCAGCTAGCAATACATATATATTATATCTGACAATAATAACCTTCTACAGTGAGCTCAAGGTATTAGGACAGACACATTTTTGTTGTTTTGGCACTGTTCTCCAGCACTTTGGATTTGAACTTATACAATGACTAGGAGGTTAAAGTGCAGACTGTCATCTTTTTAATTTGAACAGTTTAGAAAGTATAGCAAGTTACAGATGCACAAATATCATACCCCCAAGACATGCCATTTCAGAATGTCCCCAGTGAAAGTTGTGACCCTGAGTTTTTATTTTATTTTTACGGTTCATCCAATATGGATGAAAATACCCTCATATTAAAGCTGACAGTCTGCACTTTAACCTCCAGTTATTGTATCATTTCAAATGGAATGTGCTGGAGTACAGAGCGAAAACAACAAAATGTGTTACTGTCCCAATACTTTTGGAGCTCACTGTATATAACCGACACCCAGTCTAAGCAATAAGAGTTGTAAAAGAGTCTGACATAATAGCCTGCAGTGCACGCATAGCTTTCAGTAAGTAGGCTACTCCTGAGTCGTGACATAAACTGACGTCATGCTTGGGGCGGGACAGCGACAAGATACATAAACTGGAACAGGCACCGCGCTGTATCGGTTAGAATATTCTACCTGAAAATATAAGCATGTCGGTCGTGTGCACCTCTTTAGCCCGAAACGCCGTGGCATTACGGAACACTGGGGCGATGGTGGTAAGTAAAGGAGAAAAATAATGAAGTTGGAGAATGGAAAGAAAAGACCTATGACTGGGATAGGTAGACCCCTATCAGTCGTAGACCACTTGCCTGCCTGGCCATGCAACGTGTTTTTACTAGCTGTCAATGGGTCCATGTCTGGTTTATGGCATGGCTTCAAATAGTATGCTGTTGTTCATATGGTTTACTAGAAAGTTCCTCTAAAAAGAACTCACAAACTGTTGTCAATTGGAGGTTTACCTTACATCTGAGTAAAGCACAGTAGAAAAATCAAAGATAAGCTATTCTTTAATTTGAGTAACTTTGTTAAAGTAAATGATATATTCAGTTACGAAATATTATTTGCCTAATCGATTTTGAAATAGAGCATGTTTCAGTTAGGTTTATAGGCCTATGCATCTTTTGTGAACGACTGTTGCGCAAATTGTGTTTCAGATTAGAGATTTTTTTCATATAATCGTTCAATTGTTTTCTTTCATAAATTAGTTTTAATTTTTAATAACAGCGTTACTCTTAACTTAAGGTTTATTTATCCTTATCGAACGTATTGTGGACAAAATGTTAGTTATGAAACTTGAAATTGAGGGTGATATAACAACTCAGAGCAGTACATATGTCCTACCGCTAGAGGGAAATGTCTACCTTGTTATGAAAGTAGATATTTTCCTTTAGCGTAAAACCCCCCCCATATGAATATACAACTGTCTTTTTGACATACGGTAGAAATTTTTATTTCCGAATGAAATCCATTTTAATTTCAGTTGATCTATTGTGTAAATCTGGTGTAGTATACTTTCACTCACCCCATGTCTTGCCTATCTATTGATATCAAAGCAAAGCCCATAAACAGCTGTATGAATCAAATCAAATTTTATTTGTCAGATGCTTCTAGACTAACAGTGAAATGCTTACAGGACCTTTTCCAACAATGCAGAGTTAAAGATAAGATTAAAACATTTAAATAGTGAATAACTAATAAAAATAACATGGCTATATATAGGGTGTAGTATTAGATACTAAAACCAGAATTTAACACCAAAAACAATCATGTAAGCCTAATTTTAAAATTTAATTCCTCCTACATTGATACATGTTGTCTATGTCTCGTCTCCAGATGGTGCGCTATGCACAGACCGCAGCCGCCCCGGCATCTGAGCCCAGGATCAAGAAGTTCCAGATCTACCGTTGGGACCCAGACACAATGGGGGATAAGCCACGCATGCAGACATATGAAATTGACCTCAACAAGTAAGTACAACGACAGAAAGGGTCTTCAGTTGTTTAAAACCTATCAATGTCAGCGTATAGTCTGCATTGATGGAATTGCTCTCATTGATTTAATATCTGCATGGTTAACAAATCCTTCTCCCTACTATTACAGCTGTGGCCCCATGGTTTTGGATGCCCTCATTAAAATCAAGAATGAGATGGACCCCACGCTCACATTCAGACGCTCCTGCAGAGAGGGTAAGGCATGAAGAGCAATTTGCAGAGTGGAGAGAAAAGTGGGTGTCATCATTATAGGTAGAAAGTAGAAATCATACATTATATCTATAGGTCTATATTTTATCCTATTCTACAATGACAGAGCGTCATGAAATATGAAATGAGCCTTGGTGTGGAGTTGTCCTTTTCAGTGGTGTGATATACATGCATCTTGCTTTAGGTATCTGCGGCTCATGTGCCATGAACATCAACGGAGGCAACACACTGGCCTGCTTAAACAAAATAGACATCAATACCAGCAAACCAATCAAAATTTACCCACTCCCACACATGTATGTTGTCAAAGATCTGGTGCCGGTGAGTATTATGGTTACATTTAGAAGCAAATGAATACTGATTATTATAGCTGCATTAAAAAAGTAACAAATCTAAAAGACAAACACTGAATAAAATAATGCAATGTTTAGTCACCATGTGGTAGCCTATATTTTGTTGACTAAGGGTGTACATGTATTGTGTGTGTGCCTCTACAGGACATGAGTAATTTCTATGCCCAGTACAAGTCCATTGAGCCCTTCCTGAAAAAGAAAGATGAGTCTCAGGAGGGCAAGGAGCAGTACCACCAGACTGTGGAAGACAGGCAAAAGCTGGTACATATTTCATCCCCTGGCCATTGGCAGCAGATTTCAGTAGCTATACTATCAATGCATCATATGCAATTTTCATGTCTAGTCTGAAACACAAGTACATATACCCATTTGATTAAGCTATCAGAAAGGGACAATGTACTATTTTGTAGGGTTGACGTAATCTAGTCAGTTGAAGCAATTTAATTTGCTGCATTGAAACCTTGTCTCGCCCTTGAGAAGGAAATCATTTTATACACGTGAACCACACTTTGCCACACCTTTCTGGAATTTCAACTTACCACTTTGTATATTTGAACATTATATTGTTAGAGCGCAAGGAGTTTTCATGACAAAATAAATCTGACCTCTAATTGTCCTCCTCTCCCAGGACGGTCTGTATGAGTGCATTCTCTGTGCCTGCTGTAGCACCAGCTGCCCTAGTTACTGGTGGAATGGAGATAAGTATCTGGGCCCTGCTGTCCTCATGCAGGTATGTATTGGGTTTTTAGTCAATATAGGAATCTTTTTTTTAATGCTTTTACTTTTTTGACAGGGAGAACCGATGTCTGTCTGAAAACAAAGTAAAGCTGACGTGTGAATGCATTTTCAACAGGCATGTAATTGGATGATTGATTCACCTAATGAGTTTGTCTGGCATCTCCATCCCAGAGATGAGCATTTTATGTAAATTAATCTGATTAATGTGTTTCCTTCCTCAACAGGCCTATCGTTGGATGATTGATTCACGTGATGAGTTCACAGAGGAACGACTGTCGAAGCTCCAGGACCCCTTCTCTCTCTACCGCTGTCATACAATCATGAACTGCACTAAGACATGCCCCAAGGTACACTCAACATCTGAATAGACTGCATCTGGTTTAGCCTTCATTTGCTAAACCAAACCACCATTTCTAAATACAGTAATAAGACTAGTGTAGAGTTCAGCACAGTGGACTTCAGACCATTTATACAACTCATGCAGTGTAAAGGTAGTTATCGCCGATCCCTTTCTGTCATGTTACTCATCTTTCCATCTTTATTTACCTTTTATTTTGTATTAATTCCACAGGGACTCAACCCAGGAAAGGCTATTGCTGAGATCAAGAAAATGATGGCAACATATAAAGAGAAAGTCATTAACCCTGTGAACATTGTGGATAACCACCGGACTTGAAATCTACTAGTAATGACTCTAATGCTGAATTTTCGATTAAACATTAGCCTTTCAACAGTGTCTGTCCCTTTCATTAGGCTTTGCACATGAAAAAAGATACAGGCAGCCTAGAAGATACTGCTGATTTTATATATGTGAGAGTGGAATAACTGCTCCTCCTTCTAGAAATGTTTTTTTTTTCTTCTAAAAATACATACAAAAGTAATGTTTGATGTGGTGATAGAGCTTATTACTCAGTGTGTGTGTAGATTGTACAGCAGAGGTTGGCACAAGGTACTGGTCTACAAGTATTTAAGATTTTGGGGGGGATTTTAGTTTTTGGAGAAAAAATACTAAAACCACCAGGAATTCAGCAAAAAATGTGTTTCGTTTAGGAAATCTGTTCAAGTATTCCCATTAATAAAAAAAGATGTGATTGTGTCTCAATGTAATCAGGTTCTGAAATTATTGCTATTTCAAATACAATCTCTTTTGGTGCTTAGTTGTGGTCAATTTGCAGTGTATAAATGATTTTTAATTCTGTTCCGGCACCCCCGACTATCCACTTCTACAAAAATCAGCCAACAGCTGATTCTAGTTACCTACCCATGTTGTGCAGCCTTATAACCACATTATGGGATGAGCTCTGGACCACAATTTGATGTTTGTTCATTGGATATACTGTATGTATATACATAATATTTTAAGGAAAACCAGTTAAATGTTATTTAAATGCTTATCAATAAAGGAAGTAGAATTAAAACAGGCTTTGGAGATGTCTTAATTTACCATTGTAACACATTGATAGGTTTCATGAACGAAACTGAAATGGTTTAGTTGATTTTTAAAAGGATTGATACTTTATCTGGTTAATGGCTGTTAGAATAGTTTTTGGGCCAAAGATCTACTCAATGCAAGTATGTTTTCAAAACTATGATTTATCATTGTCTCATGGGGAATGGAGTTGGGAAAAATGTATGTTACATCTCGTAAATATTGTATGGCGAAATTTGATTTCATGTCTAGGTGTGGGGCTCTATTTTGGTGGCAACGCCCCCGAAAAGATCTGCCCTGTCATTTTCAGATTATATACACTATGCTTACTGATCAAAATAAACAAAAACAAACCCCATTGCATACCAACCCCTATTTATTTATTACATTTTTGTTGTTGTTGAATAAACTCTTTATTATTGTCAAACTATTCGTAGGCTTCCGTAGAAATGCGTTTGGTGTCACATGACGGGATAGAGAGGCAAAACGGAAGATAACGGTTTCGCTAGTATCGGGTACTTGTTGTGCTAGTCAAAGACATCATTTTGCCAGTTGTATGACTGGCAACTAATTATGGTATTGATTACTAAATTATCATGACTAAAGGAAGGATGGACACGCTTGGTGAGTTTTGCAGTATGGCCGTTACGTCACCCCCTGACAATCCTGCTTGGGGAATGAACATTGGATCTAACGTTAATGTATGTAGCTACCAAATTTAGCCGATTAAACTCAACGATTTATGTTGGAGTTGAGCGGTACCTAGCGTGGGCGGACTGAAGTGCAGACGTCACATAAAATGCATTTTTTTATTATTATTTTTTTAATGCTTTCAGCACCCAAAAAAATAGCCCGAAATTACACATGACATTGTTCTGGGTGCTGAAAGTAGTTTCAGATAGAAACGGACTTGTATGACGTCAGAGCCCCGCCCACACCAGTCGCCGCTCAACTCCTACATAAATCGTTGAGCTGAGTCGGCTAGTAACTAGCAAACTCTTGAATTTCTGGCTCCAGCAAATATCTTCTCATACAGACTCAATGAGACAGGATGTGGACTGGTGCCAGATAGGATGGTGCGTTACTTTCACCAACAGAAGTGGTGGTGAAATCACATTTAGAATTAGAAGCTAGGTACTAACGTTAACTAGAATGCTTAATACTGTATGCTAGCTAGCTAAAGTAGTGACGTGTACTAGCTAGCCTAGTTCGTGTGTACTAGCTAGCTGCAATAGCAACCGTGGTTAATATAACGCCCTGGACCAGATCTAGTGCCTAGCACACTGACACCACAGAGTTTCTAAACCCTGAGCGCATCTGTTTTGAGGTTCGCAGACCACACGGAGTTGGCACCCATAATCTGCAGCTGAATGCTTCTCTGCAGTATTTGTATTGGAAAACACTGGTGTTGAACTACAAACTAATCCAACATTTTGCTTTTGGGAAATGTGCAAAGTCGGTGTTGACCAGCTGTAGCAACCGTAGCTGAACCATTTATTGTGAACACAGTTGTAGCTAACTGACACTGGAGCAGGTTTTGTTTACCTCTGTGTTGTCTAGCTATGGGAGTTGCCGGCTTAACTCTTTCTGACAACTCGCCTGTCAAGGCACAATCAGTTTTATAATAATTCATTAATTTGGAATTAATAGGATTTAGCTCAACAAAATTGAACTATGATTATTATTATTTTTAAAACTGCATGCACAACTAAATCTTTCTCTCATGATGAAATGATCATGGGACATGGTTACAACAGCACAAGCTGAATTTGCTAACATGTGACAACTCCAGCCATGCCTCTCCAGTAAGGGCTGAATCATGATCTAGTCCTGATTCCTTGAACCCTCTCAGTGTAGTGATTGTGGGAACAGCCTGTGCCAATTAGCTTAAGCTTGGGCCTCTTGGCAGAGGTAGTAGCACACATGCAGGGAAGTTACTGACCAACACTTTGCCAGGTCTCCGTGTGGCAATCAATATTTGTTTGCTTTTGACCTACTGTAAGGCACGTGCACAAGACAAAAGTACATTTTATGTATTTTATTTATTTACTTCACCTTTATTTAACCAGGTAGGCAAGTTGAGAACAAGTTCTCATTTACAATTGCGACCTGGCCAAGATAAAGCAAAGCAGTTCGACACATGCAACAACATAGAGTTACACATGGAGTAAAACAAACATACAGTCAATAATACAGTAGAAAATAAGTATATATACAATGTGAGCAAATGAGGTGAGATAATGGAGGTAAAGGCAAAAAAAAGGCTATGGTGGCGAAGTAAATACAATATAGCAAGTAAAACACTGGAATGGTAGATTTGCAGTGGAAGAACTTGCAAAGTAGAGAGAGAAATATTGGGGTGCAAAGAAGCAAAATAAATACAGTAGGGGGAGAGGTAGTTGTTTGGGCTAAATTATACATGGACTATGTACAGGTGCAGTAATATGTGAGCTGCTCTGACAGCTGGTGCTTAAAGCTAGTGAGGGAGATAAGTGTTTCCAGTTTCAGAGATTTTTGTAATTCGTTCCAGTCATTGGCAGCAGAGAACTGGAAGGAGAGGCGGCCAAAGGAAGAATTGGTTTTGGGGGTGACCAGAGAGATATACCTGCTGGAGCGAGTGCTACAGGTGCACATGGTGCATAATAAACATAGTCTTGCAGGTTGTTTACATGATTTTGTGCATGTGCCAGGTGATTGTACTGACCTGTTGCACCCTCTACAACCACTGATTATTATTTGACTCTGCTGGTCATCTATGAACATTTGAACATCTTGAAAAACAATCTGGCCTTAAATAGCCATGTACAGTGGCTTGCGAAAGTATTCATCCCCCTTGGCATTTTTCCTATTTTGTTGCCTTACAACCTGGAATTAAAATATATTTTTTTTGGGGGGGGTTAGTATCATTTGATTTACACAACATGCCTACCACTGAAGATGCAAAATATTTTTTATTGTGAAACAAACAAGAAATAAGACAACAAAACAGAAAACTTGAGTGAGCATAACTATTCACGCCCCCAAAGTCAATACTTTGTAGAGCCACCTTTTGCAGCAATCACAGCTGCAAGTCTCTTGGAGTATGTCTCTACAAGCTTGGCACATCTAGCCACTGGGATTTTTGCCCATTCTTCACGGCAAAACTGCTCCAACTCCTTCAAATTGGATGGGTTCCGCTGGTGTATAACAATCTTTAAATTACACCACAGATTCTCAATTGGATTAAGGTCTGGGCTTTGACTAGGCCATTGCAAGACATTTAAATGTTTCCCCTTAAACCACTCAAGTGTTGCTTTAGCAGTATGCTTTGTCCTGCTGGAAGGTGAACTGCCGTTCCAGTCTCAAATCTCTTTAATACTGAAACAGGTTTCCCCACAAGGATTTCCCTGTATTTAGCACCATCCATCATTCTGTCAATTCTGACCAGTTTCCCAGTCCCTGCCAATGAAAAACATCCCCACAGCATGATGCTGCCACCAACATGCTTCACCGTGGGGATGGTATTCTCGGGGTGATGCGGTGTTGGGTTTGCACCAGACATAGCATTTTCCTTGATGGCTTAAAAGCTAATTTTTTGTCTCATCTGACCAGAGTACCTTTTTCCATATGTTTAGGTTCTTATATAACTCACGGACACTGGAGAAGCTTAACCAAGTTGAATTCTTCTCAAAAGGTCGACACAGCTGTATTCAGACAAAAATCAAGTATATATACCCCACTTTAGACACTCCTTCTCTCCAATCCTTACATCATATGGTTCCACAGGAAAAGGGTAACAGGATAATAAACCCTTATTACTCCCTTCAAGGGATCTGGCCTGACCTCTTGACATCAACCCCTCCTTTGCTCTAATCCACAGATGTCCATCCGCTCCCCTATAGCAATCCTGTGATCTCCTCCCGTCCACCCAACACATTCCAAAGCCATCTGTCTTTCTACAGTAAACCATTATCTTCTGACATAAAACCCAGTCTCTTCCACTCCTTATATTCTATGCTTCTGATCTATCGCTTATTTAATATCTCAATGTTCAAAGTTTATCCCGAATCCAACAATATGTTTGGGGAGTCTTCCAAATGCCTTTTGGTGAACACCAAATGTGTTTTCTTATTTTTTTCTCTAAGCAATGGCTTTTTTTCTGGCCACTCTTCCATAAAGCCCAGCTCTGTGGAGTGTACGGCTTAAATTGGTCCTATGGACAGATACTCCAATCTCCGCTGTAGAGCTTTGCAGCTCCTTCAGGGTTATCTTTGGTCTCTTTGTTGCCTCTCTGATTAATGCCCTCCTTGCCTGGTCCATGAGTTTCGGTGGGTGGCCCTCTCTTGGCAGGTTTGTTGTGGTGCCATATTATTTCCATTTTTTAATAATGGATTTAATGGTGCTCCGTGGGATGTTCAAAGTTTTGGATATTTTTTTATAACCCAACCCTGATCTGTTTGGAGAGCTCCTTGGTCTTCATGTGCCGCTCGCTTGGTGGTGCCCCTTGCTTGGTGATGTTGCAGACTCTGGGGCCTTTCAGAACAGGCGTACATGTAGTGAGATCATGTGACACTTAGATTGCACACAGGTGGACTTTATTTAACTAATTATGTGACTTCTGAATTGGTTGCACCAGATCTTATTTAGGGGCTTCATAGCAAAGGGGGTGAATACATATGCACGCACCATGTTTTCTGTGTTTTTTTTTGTAACAAGTTGTTTTTTTCATTTCACTTCACCAATTTGGACTATTACATGTCCATTACATGAAATCCAAATAAAAATTGATTTAAATTACAGGTTGTAGCACAACCAAATATGAAAAACGCCAAGGGGGATGAATACTTTTGCAAGGCACTGTACTCTTATATTCTCCATTCGTCAAAGCCAGAAGAGGACTGGCCACCCCTCAGAGCCTGGTTCCTCTCTAGATTTCTTTGCTGGGTTCCTGCCTTTCTAGGGAGTTTTTCCTAGCCACCGTGCTTCTACATCTGCATTGCTTGCTGCTTTGGGGTTTTAGACTGGGTTTCTGTAAAAAGGGCTTTATAAATACATTTGATTGATTGAAATTTCAACGGCAGTACCGGTGCTCTAAAAAGTTGGGCAAATAATACTTAATAATACCTGTGGATATTCTATCTAAAATTTCGACCAGCTGAAGGACTTTTATTCAATATTCTGTCTTGTAAGGAAATAGGAATTGGTATCACAGTCTGATTTATTTGGCAACTGATCTGCATGCTTTGCCTAAAGGAAAAGTTGGCTGGACTGCCTTTTCATTATCTTCAACTAGAGAATAGGCTTTGGGTCAACTTCTAAAGGCAAGGAGTTGCACAGATGTGCATATCATTAGGCTAATGAGTACGCTAGGATATTTGTTTGGAATGCAAGGTGATAGATCAGTGAGTCTGCAGTACTTTGCTCAGGCTGATCGAATGTACAGATGAGGCATAAATGAGACAAAGATTACCCTCCCCAATCCTAGTTTTATAACCATTTTCTCCAGTGAATGAAAGTTCCAAATGTCCTGACTCTCAGCTGACACTACAAGACCACTAGTCAGCAGGTCCAACAATGTCACAGATGTCTCAAGTTTTTTTTGTTTTTTTGAATTTGACCCCTTTTTCTCCCCAATTTTGTGGTATCCAATTGTTTAGTAGCTACTATCTTGTCTCATCGCTACAACTCCCGTACGGGCTCGGGAGAGACGTAGGTTGAAAGTCTTGCGTCCTCCGATACACAACCCAACCAAGCCGCACTGCTTCTTCACACAGTGCGCATCCAACCCAGAAGCCAGCCGCACCAATGTGTCGGTGGAAACACCGTGCACCTGGCAACCTTGGTTAGCGCGCACTGCACTCGGCCCGCCACAGGAGTCGCTGGTGCGCGATGAGACAAGGATATCCCTACCTGCCAAACCCTCCCTAACCTGGACGACGCTAGGCCAATTGTGCGTCGCCCCACGGACCTCCCGGTCGCGGCCGGTTACGACAGAGCCTGGGCACGAACCCAGAGTCTTTGATGGCACAACTGGCGCTGCAGTACAGCGCCCTTAACCACTGCGCCACCCGGGAGGCCCTAGATGTCTCAAGTTTTGAGGGAGTGTGCAATTGGCATGCTCACCGCAGGAATGTCCACCAGAGCTGTTGCCAGAGAATTGTATGTTTATTTCTCTAACATAAGCCGCTTCCAACGTAGTTTTAGAGAATTTGATAGTATGTCCAACCGGCCTCACAACCGCAGACCACGTGTAACCATGCCAGCCCAGGACCTCCACATCCGGGTTCTTCACCTGCGGGATCGTCGTGAGACCAGCCACTCGGACAGCTGTGGGTTTGCACAACTAAAGAATTTCTGCACAAACTGTCCGAAACCGTCTCAGGGAAGCTAATCTGCGAGCTCATCGTCCTCACTAGGGTCTTGAACTGACTTTAGTTCGGTGTTGAAAACAATTTCAGTGGGCAAATTCTCACCTACGATGGCCACTGGCAGGCTGCAGAAGTGTGTTCTTCACGGATGAATCCTGGTTTGAACTGTACCAGGCAGATGGCAGACAACGTGTATGGCGTCGTGTGGGTGAGTGGTTTGCTGATGTCAACATTGTGAACATGGTGGGTTTATGGTATGAGCAGGCATAAGCTACAGACAACGAACACAATTGCATTTTATTTTTGGCAATTTGAATGCACAGAGATACCGTGCCCATTGTCTTCTGCCCATTGTCTTGCCATTCATCCGCCGCCATCACCTCATGTTTTGCAAGGATCTGTACACAATTCCTGGAAGCTGAAAATGTCCCAGTTCTTCCATGGCCTTACCAGACATGTCACCCATTGAGCACGTTTGGGATGCGCTGGATTGAGTGTTCCAGATCCAGTTCCAGCCAATATCCAGCAACTTTGCACAACTGTTGAAGAGTGGGACATTTCATTTGTAGACTGCAAATTAACTGCAAGAAACCCAATCCGATATATTTGACTAAAACATAATCATTTCAAACCTTGCTTACATTCGTATAAAATCACTTCTCTCTATTATGCATGGAAATACTTGAACAGATTACGAAATTAAAATCACTTGGAACTGATTTCCTGGTGTTTTTAAAAGTATTTTATGTCCAACAATGAAAATTCAACAACAAAACAACTTGAGGGGCCAAATAAAACCACCCTCAGCAGTTGGGCCTAGTCTTATGCAAGGAGCATTTTTTTCTCTTACCCTGGATTTACGAGTTCCTGGGTGTGGGAGATAGAGATGGTATCCGATTTAACATTTGCTGAGGGCTTTGGAGGAACGACTGGTTTTACCTCTCAGTATTCGTAGGTCTCGTGAGCTCAGATTTCTGCCCAGTGCTGTCACTTTTAGCACTATAATTTCCTGTGTCTTCAACTGGAAATGAACATATTAGGTTTTACTGAAGAAGTGGAACTTAGGGGCATTCATTATGAGCTACTTATGAGCTACTTAGTGTGAACATTATATTGAAGAAAATATGAGCAATGGTAAGATAAAATATAACGAAATATCAAACTTTTAATTGGTTCAGTCAATGGTGTGGAGGAACAGGATTATGTTAACATTGACCTAGATGACACACACTATAATAAACTTAACAGAATAGCCTAGTTCCTCTTTGCGTTAGCCCTGAAACTACTGTAGGCAGCATGATCCAGATGTTTAGGATTCTTGTGCAATGTCAATTGAATAGTTACTTGAAGCCAGGAGAACTCTAGTTTATAGGGACTGGTTTGGGCTTCATATGTTTTGAATGAAACTAATATTACTACATTAGCCTACGCTGGCACCAAGAGGTCAATGTAGCTCCATGTATGAACTAATAATGCACAGACTGTTCTGTCTGCTGAGATTGAGAAGTTAGTCATGGTGTATCTGATTAACTTTCTAAAATTTATGTCAGTCAGCCCGTTGAGTTGCAGTTTCCGCTCTGTAAAATCCTTAAAGGAATGTGGTTTTATAAGAAAATACTACTACGCTGTGGTTTCTGTACCAACAAAAACATCAGCTCTTAGAGCACCACCACAGGCCTTTTTATTTTAGATGACTGAGAACACATTCCAGCAACAACCCGGGGAATAGTTACAGGGGATGAATGTGCCAATTGTAAACTGGGGATGATTAGGTGACCTTATAAGGGCCAGACTTGGAATTTTGCCAGGACACTGGGGTTAACACCACTACTCTTACAATAAGTGCCATGGGATCTTTTAGTGACCGCAAAGAGTCAGGACACCTGTTAACATCCCATCCGAAAGACAGCACCCTACACAGGGCAATGTCCTCAATCACTGCCCTGGGATATTTTTTAAGAACAGAGGAAAGAGTGCCTACTACTGGCCCTCCAACACCACTTCCAGCAGCATCTGGTCTCCCATCCAGGGACTAACCAGGACCAACCCTGCTTAGCTTCCAAAGCAAGCCAGCTGTGGGATGCAGGGTGGTATGTTCCTTATGAACAAGTTTGGGAGCTAGCCAAAAGTGGTGTGTATGGAAACAAAGTGGTCATTGTGAAGGCGATTCCAGATATTGGCAGTATTAAATTGATGACAAATGTATATTAGCCCACACATAGTGACTTTGTTTCTGTAGAAAAGCAATGTAGCCTAATAATGCAATATCATTCCATAAATCTTTCTCAAAGGAATCAATCAGATGACAATTGATTCAATACTTTCCCGGACAGGCTAATACCCATGTGTGTGGCACCTGATAGGACCTCAGAAGTTGAAGCCACTACTGTGTGCCAGTATTACAAATCAAAACATTTTAAATGAACGAGGGAAATACAGTATGCGTAGGCCTACATGTTATTATTAGTGTGTAGGCCATAATGAATGGTAGCGGAACTCGACAGTGAAACTGGACAGACATGCGTATCGGAGCATTGCTACGTAGACAGGTAAACACAGGTGCGCTTTTGACACGCGACGCAAAAATAGCATTGCCAACTACTCTAATCACAGTTTCGGATATAATTATGAGCAGATAAATAAGGTAAGTACTACTTTCGTTGATATTTCAAATAAATAGAAAGCCAACATATGTGATGATATTTACATTGTCACTAAAACAGGTTACTGATACGTGTATACCCGGAAGCCAAAACAGCTTCAACATTTCTGTTAATATATTATTTATTTCGATAGGATATTCGAGTCGATGAAATTAGTTTTACCCTCACCTCGACCGCACTTATGGTGATCTATTCAGACGGGTCTCTTTTTCATCGTTTACCGGTCGTAGCTGCTGAAGTGAGAGAGAGGGGAGAGGGGTCTTGTCTTTCCAAGGGAATAATATATCTGTTGTCAGATTACTTTTTCTGGTATAAACTGGTAATGATAATATCTAGGCTAGTGTTGGCTTATCAAATATCCTATTTTCGCTGTGTATAGACCTTAACATTGTGCAGGCAAGCACGAGTTGGATAGATTTAACTAATTTTAGGCTATCCACTGTAACTGTATAGTTTATTAACTGAATATTTGCCCCCTAAAAATGTCTGTTCTATAACCTGAATAAGTATTGTAACCCCATGGTCTTCCTTGTTTTATTACAAAAGCTTTATTTTGAAAAATTGAGTTTGTTAACTTGTAGAACCAAATAGATAAACCCTACTGTATTTGAAACTAGGCATGGAACAACACCCTCTTATTTGTTTGAGTATCTAGGCCACATCAATCATATGCCCACCCGTGTCAATTAATGTGTAAATGAAGGATTACACCAATATATAAGAATTTTTCTATTAATTAATTTAGTTTACATTCACCTACTTGAGCTGATTGAATGAAAAGTGGAATGGACCCCCTACACTGATTCCCAATTGGTTCATTCATTCATACTGCTAGTGTAATACATTTGCCTTTCTTTCATGTGAGCTGTGTGTGACATTGGTGACTTTTACAGCTTATGTGTGCCTTGTTAATGTTAACATAATGGGTGTGTGCATGCAGTGCAGTGTTATGTTGTGTTTGCAGTGGCGTCATTTTGTTGACTGTGTCTGTTGACTAACCTCAAGCCTGTTCCACAGGTTGTCCGGAGGAGGAGCCACCGGGAGGGTTCTGCTCCCCTAGTCCAAGGGGAGAACCCCACTGCAAACCCGAAACACACATGGTAGGAGCCTTTAATTTTGTGCTGCAAGCTAATCAATGGGTCCCATATCAACTTGTCTGCAATGCAAAATGACAGCTGGAAATCAATGTGCTGCTTTTGAATGAATGACATCTAATCTGATTGCTCTCTCTGTCTGTGTGTCAGGATGTCCAGGGGTTCAGATGGGTGCGCTGGCGTGTCTGGCTGTGTCACATTGGGTCCGTGTTGTCCCTGGGTCTGTTGCTGGTGCTGTTTCGCTGGCGCCCTCGTCTAGGGGTCCTTGCTCGCTGCAACTCCTGTCCCCTGGCCTTCGCCAATATTCTGCTTCTGAGGGTAATGTCAATGTCATGATTCAGTGTTTTTTGGTAGTTTGGGAAGCAGCACTTGAGTTAATGGTTTTATTCTTGATCTTCTCTCAGGACAGTTTCGGACAGCAGTACGTCGTGGAGGTCCTCACAGAAGAGCTGGAGGAGGGCAGGTTAGATATACGTCTTTATCATCAGACCATCTGTTGTATGTTGACATGAAAGATTTTCCATATTATTAGCCATAATAGAATTGCTCTGTCAGTGCTACCATAAAAAAACACTGTAATTTTCAAATGTTCAGTGTTTGGATGTTGGTCAGCTGGAATACACTGACTCCTGTACAATGACTCCTGTATGTAGTTGAATCTGTTGCTCTGTAACAACTCATGTTGGTCGTCCTGACTTCTGATGTAGTGTTTCTCCTTGTGCTCTCGGTAGTTTGGAGTCGGCAGGGAGTGAGGCGGAGGACAGTTCAGACTGGAGAGATACTGTCCAGCTACACAAAGAGGAGGTAAGGAAGGGGTAGTAAAGTTGTATGAACAAAGTTGAATTGAATTAAATTATATTGAAGGTGCAGCTAGAGAGCCAATGGCTAGAGAAGTCTGCAGCTTTTATGCATCCTGAATGGCTTTCAGGTACCGCTGCTGCATTACTACCTGTTTGAGGGGCTGCGCTACGTATGGATGGCCAGGAAGGGAGCCTTCTGTCGTGTTAGGTACTGTATGGGGGTGTAAACAGGTGTGGGCTAGAGTCAGTGGCAATTATTTATATATATACAGTGCCTTGCGAAAGTATTCGGCCCCCTTGAACTTTGCGACCTTTTGCCACATTTCAGGCTTCAAACATAAAGATATAAAACTGTATTTTTTTGTGAAGAATCAACAACAAGTGGGACACAATCATGAAGTGGAACGACATTTATTGGATATTTCAAACTTTTTTAACAAATCAAAAACTGAAAAATTGGGAGTGCAAAATTATTCAGCCCCCTTAAGTTAATACTTTGTAGCGCCACCTTTTGCTGCGATTACAGCTGTAAGTCGCTTGGGGTATGTCTCTATCAGTTTTGCACATCGAGAGACTGACATTTTTTCCCATTCCTCCTTGCAAAACAGCTCGAGCTCAGTGAGGTTGGATGGAGAGCATTTGTGAACAGCAGTTTTCAGTTCTTTCCACAGATTCTCGATTGGATTCAGGTCTGGACTTTGACTTGGCCATTCTAACACCTGGATATGTTTATTTTTGAACCATTCCATTGTAGATTTTGCTTTATGTTTTGGATGACAAATCTCCGTCCCAGTCTAAGGTCTTTTGCAGACTCCATCAGGTTTTCTTCCAGAATGGTCCTGTATTTGGCTCCATCCATCTTCCCATCAATTTTAACCATCTTCCCTGTCCCTGCTGAAGAAAAGCAGGCCCAAACCATGATGCTGCCACCACCATGTTTGACAGTGGGGATGTTGTGTTCAGGGTGATGAGCTGTGTTGCTTTTACGCCAAACATAACGTTTTGCATTGTTGCCAAAAAGTTCAATTTTGGTTTCATCTGACCAGAGCACCTTCTTCCACATGTTTGGTGTGTCTCCCAGGTGGCTTGTGGCAAACTTTAAACGACACTTTTTATGGATATCTTTAAGAAATGTCTTTCTTCTTGCCACTCTTCCATAAAGGCCAGATTTGTGCAATATACGACTGATTGTTGTCCTATGGACAGAGTCTCCCACCTCAGCTGTAGATCTCTGCAGTTCATCCAGAGTGATCATGGGCCTCTTGGCTGCATCTCTGATCAGTCTTCTCCTTGTATGAGCTGAAAGTTTAGAGGGACGGCCAGGTCTTGGTAGATTTGCAGTGGTCTGATACTCCTTCCATTTCAATATTATCGCTTGCACAGTGCTCCTTAGGATGTTTAAAGCTTGGGAAATCTTTTTGTATCCAAATCCGGCTTTAAACTTCTTCACAACAGTATCTCGGACCTGTCTGGTGTGTTCCTTGTTCTTCATGATGCTCTCTGCGCTTTTAACGGACCTCTGAGACTATCACAGTTCAGGTGCATTTATACGGAGACTTGATTACACACAGGTGGATTGTATTTATCATCATTAGTCATTTAGGTCAACATTGGATCATTCAGAGATCCTCACTGAACTTCTGGAGAGAGTTTGCTCCACTGAAAGTAAAGGGGCTGAATAATTTTGCACGCCCAATTTTTCCATTTTTGATTTGTTAAAAAAGTTTGAAATATCCAATAAATGTCGTTCCACTTCATGATTGTGTCCCACTTGTTGTTGATTCTTCACAAAAAAATACAGTTTTATATCTTTATGTTTGAAGCCTGAAATGTGGCAAAATGTCACAAAGTTCAAGGGGGCCGAATACTTTCGCAAGGCACTGTATATATATATATACATTTTATGTTTATGTATGTATGTATATATATATATATATTTCTATACATACATAAACATAAAATGTTGATGTAAAGACAGTTGCCTCTTCCTCCACAGTGTCCTCAATGAGGACTGGACATGTGCCGACATTTATCGTTTCCGGGAGGGCCTGAGTCGCCTAGAGCAGAACACCAGGTACACTGCTCCACATTATGGTATCACACCCTTTCCTCAAGGGTCCTCTCTTGGACCTAGCTCTTTTTGAAGGCTTACCTCAAATGCTTACGTCAAACATACTTTAATTTCCACACACTTCACCCCCCCCTTGCTGCCTCATCCAGTGTCTGACTCCAGTTCTCTCCATCTTCCAGGAGGAAGGTCTATGGGACCAATCTCATCGATGTGCCTGTGAAGTCCTTCATGCGACTACTGATTGAGGAGGTGATTGGCTTGAACAACAATTGACGTTTTCTCATTGATTTACATGTGCAGGACTAGATTTACTGACCATTTGCAGTGGTGCACTTGTTTATATTCATAAAGGAAATATACATTCACAAAAGCCGAATCATGAAACTTAGGCTTAAGGTCTCATTGCTCCACGTAAACGTTCATCTACCAACAGTTACATACAATAATACAGGTTTAAGGCCTGCTCACTCTGTACCCCTCTCTCTTTCTCCATCCATCCCTCTATTTTCCCTCCCTCAATCTCTGTAGGTGCTCAACCCATTCTACGTGTTCCAGGTGTTCAGCATTGCTTTGTGGCTGACAGATAGTTACTACTACTATGCTGCTTGCATCGTCATCATCTCCCTTATCTCCATATGTGTGTCTCTCTACGAGATCCGCAAGGTGAGAACACCAGGAGGCTCCTCCCATGTCTTCTGTGCTCCCATGAAAGCTTTCAGATAAATTTACAAATAGGTATTTTTGAGATTGTTATGGTTCTGTTATCGTGGGTGATACATTATGCAACACTCCTTTTTATATTCATATTTTCCTATTACCTGTTATAGGGCAGACTATCATCTAGCTGTCTACATGTTCACCACTGAATTGTCAATTCTGTGGTTCCACAGCAAAGCAACACGATCCGTAGCATGGCTCAGCAGATAACCAATGTTACCGTGCGCAGAAGCTCCGGGGGTGAGCTTTCCCTCCATTTTTGACTTCCACAGCCAGCGTACACATTTTAAGCAGATGTTATCGTGGGTTTAGCGAAATGTTTATGTTCCTATCTCCAACAGTGCAGTAATACCAAACAATGCACGCAAATCCCCAAAACAAAAGTCTGCATCCTCTGCTGTAGTAGGAGCCAATTGATGTCCTGGCCCTGTCTTTCAGAGGAGGACAGTTTGAGCTCTGTGGAGCTGGTCCCGGGGGACTGTGTGCTGATCCCTCAGGAGGGGCTGCTGCTGCCCTGCGATGCTGCTCTGCTGGCCGGGGAGTGCATGGTCAACGAGAGTATGCTAACCGGTGAGGCCAAACAGAACTCGATCACAAAATGACTTCAGTCATGAACTACACTGAGGTCTGGCTGAAATGTGCATTAAGTTGAAACTTTCTCAACTCTCGTCACAAAATATCTAGTTGAACTTGCCAATGATCAACTCGTTAAATGTCTCCTCCGTTGATTGTTGAACCTTTTGAAGCTCTTAGTAGTGAGCAATGTGAATCCATTGTAATAGCCACCTGCCTTACCTCTAGGTGAGAGTGTCCCTGTGATGAAGACCCCTCTGCCGGCTGCTGGGGGGCGTTACAACCCTGAGACCCAGCGCAGACACACCCTCTTCTGCGGCACGCAGTGCATCCAGGCCAAAGGGGGCCGGCCAGGAAGGGGCGGGGCCATTGCCGTGGTCACAAGCACAGGTGAGACAGATACTTTTACACTACCAATATGAAAGGTCAAACAACAGACAATTAAATCGTGCATATGTGCAGTGTATGTATGTATGTATGTACAGTACCAGTCAAAAGTTTGGACACAACTACTCATTCAAGGGTTTTCCTTTATTTGTACTATTTTCTATATTGTAAAATAATAGTGAAGACATCAAAACTATGAAATAACACATATGGCATTATGAAGTAACCAAAAAAGTGTTTAACAAATGTAAATATATTTGGGATTCTTCGAAGTAGCCACCCTTTGCCTTGATGACTGAGTGGCGATCCTGAGTGGAGCAACTGTCTAAGGCACTGCATCACAGTGCTAGATGTGTCACTACAGACCCGGGTTCGATCCCGGGCTGCATCACAACCGATCTGGAGTCCCATAGGGCGGCGCAGAATTGGCACAATGTCGTATGGGATGGGTTTGGCCGGGGTAGGCCGTCATTGTAAATAAGAATTTGTTCTTAACTGACTCGCCTAGTTAAATTAAGGTTTTAAAAAAATCCTGGAATGCATGTTCCTACATGTGCTGAGCACTTGATGGCTGCTTTTCCTTCACTCTGCACTCCAACTCATCCCAACCATCTCAATTGGGTTGAGGTTGGGTGATTGTGGAGGCCAGGTCATCTGATGCAGCACTCCATCACTCTCCTTCTTCGTCAAATAGCCCTTACACAGCCTGTGAGGAGGTGAGTTGGGTCATTGTCTTGTTGAAAAACAAATGATAGTCCCACTAAGTGCAAACCAGATGGGAAGGCGTATCACTGCAGAATGCTGTGGTCGCCATAGTGGTTAAGTGTGCCTTAAATCCCTGACAGTGTCACCAGCAAAGCACCATCACACCTCCTCCATGCTTCATGGTGGGAACATCACATGCAGACTAGCCACCCTTTGCCTTGATGACTGGGTGGCGATCAGTTAACACTTTTTTGGTTACTACATGATTCCATATGTGTCATTTCATAGTTTTGATGTCTTCACTATTATTCTACAATGTAGAAAATAGTACAAATGAAGAAAAATCCTTGAATGAGTAGGTGTGTCTGAACTTTTGACTGGCACTGTATGTACAGTGGGGCAAAAAAGTATTTAGTCAGCCACCAATTGTGCAAGATATTTAAGTGTTTTGTTTGTACATAATTAGACCTCACCATATTACATTATAAAAGGACTGTATTTGTCCTCCACTCAATGTTGTTGGTTTTTGTCCCTCAGGGTTCTTCACAGCCAAGGGAGACCTGGTCAGCTCCATCCTCTACCCCCAACCTATCAACTTCCGCTTCTACCAAGACGCTATTAAGTTCTTGCTTTTCCTGGGGGGTGTAGGTAAGCCCCGACACACAGTAGAGTTGCACGTCGTAAAATAACTCACTTTTGAATTATTTTAAATGGGTGCTAGACAAGTTTTGAGAAGTATAAAAGTATTACCAATTAGCCCCTTGTATTGTGTAAACATATAATTTCAGCATGAACCAATATTTAATTGTGTTTCAGCATTGTGTGGCACAGTATACAGCATCGTGATCCTAAGCAGAACCAACGTAAGTATTTGCCATACCAACCTTATTAATACAATGAGTTCATTTCCACCCTAATTGATTAGATAAACAAACAACAATGTGGTGATCTTGGACCTGGGCAAAAATATTTGACCCTCTGAGGTTTATTTCTTAATAAAATGTAATTGTGTCTCTAGACCACGTGGTGGGAGCTGGTGATTCGGGCTCTGGATATTGTGACCATTGTGGTGCCCCCTGCCCTCCCCGCTGCTATCACCACCGGTACCATTTACGCCCAGAGTCGTCTGAAGAGAGAAGGGGTCTTCTGCATAAGCCCCCCGCGCATCAACATCTCTGGGAAGGTCTCGCTCTTTTGCTTTGACAAGGTGAGGCCCCAAACCAGTATGCCCTAGTGTTTGTGTGTGTGTTTTGGGGCGGACGCAGCTAGGAGGACTGACAGCAGTTGAAATCATATCTTAGTTGTGTTCTGTAAGCACACAACAGGAGAAAACATTTTGAAACGGAGCTACTACCCGAGTTTTTGTTTTTCTTTGCAAAACGCTCTGCTACGTTACGCTCTACTGAACATTTTTATTTTATTTTATTTATTTCACCTTTATTTAACCAGGTAGGCTAGTTGAGAACAAGTTCTCATTTGCAACTGCGACCTGGCCAAGATAAAGCATAGCAGTGTGAGCAGACAACAGAGAGTTACACATGGAATAGACAATTAACAAGTCAATAACACAGTAGAAAACAAAGGGGGGAGTCTATATACAATGTGTGCAAAAGGCATGAGGAGGTAGGCGAATAATTACAATTTTGCAGATTAACACTGGAGTGATAAATGATCAGATGGTCATGTACAGGTAGAGATATTGGTGTGCAAAAGAGCAGAAAAGTAAATAAATAAAAACAGTATGGGGATGAGGTAGGTGAAAATGGGTGGGCTATTTACCAATAGACTATGTACAGCTGCAGCGATCGGTTAGCTGCTCAGATAGCTGATGTTTGAAGTTGGTGAGGGAGATAAAAGTCTCCAACTTCAGCGATTTTTGCAATTCGTTCCAGTCACAGGCAGCAGAGTACTGGAACGAAAGGCGGCCAAATGAGGTGTTGGCTTTAGGGATGATCAGTGAGATACATGTAGTCAGTGAGAACATGACCCTGGTGAAGAACTATTTTGAAGAAGGAAGTGTGTCTCTACTCTCTATTCAGACTGGCACTCTGACTGAGGAGGGACTGGACGTGTGGGGGGTGATGGAGGGTAGTGGAGCTGGGTTCTCTGAGCTGGTCCCTGACCCACGCCTCCTGCCCCAGGGGCCCATGCTCTCTGCAATGGCCTGCTGCCACTCTGTGGCCTTGCTGGGGGGACAACCCCTGGGAGACCCTCTAGAGCTCAAGATGATCGAGTCCACTGGCTGGGTAAGAGAGAAACCAAGAACCATATTTATGGAGTGTTTGTACTAGGTGCAAAGTCAGTTCTTCAATAGCGGCTGAGTATTTCATCTATGTGACTTACTGACTTTTCCTGCCAGGAGCTGGAGGAGCCTGCAGGAGATGACAAAACGTTAGACTCAGAGTTCGGGGGTCACAGGGTTCTGGCAGTGATGCGACCCCCTGCCTGTCCGCTCCAATCTGAGAGTGTAGTGAGTATCCCACGTGGTCATGGCCCCTGAGGTGTTCACAGATCTGAAAGAATTGAATAAGTGAATTCAATCAATGTGGTGGAAGAAGCTCTTAGCTTTTATTGTCGGCCCAGATCTGTGGACACCAAAGGGGTTGGCACTATGAAAAAGTTAGCACTATCTAGGCCTAGGGCTATGTGGGCCTGTTTCCATAGTGACAGACTTCGAGTCTGGCTCACAAGGTTAATAGTGACCTACCTAGCCTTCCCCATCTACTGACAAGGTGTTCTTTGTTCTTGGGTTCTTCTCAGATTATTAATTAATTATTCATAGGAACTCTGCAATGTTTGTGTCAATGGGTACACTTGAATCCCTTTACCCAGATCAGCTTTTCCCAAACTCGGTCCTGGGGACTCCAAGGGGTGCACATTTTGGTTTTTGCCCTATCACTACACAGTTGATTAAAATAATCAAAGCTTGATGAGTTGATTATTTGAATCAGCTGTGTAGTGCTGGGGAAAAAACCCTAATGTACACCCCTTGGGGTAGCCTGGACTGTGTTTGGGAAACACTGACCTACAGTAGATAGTGGTTTGTGTTAGGGCCATTGTCATAAACTGACTTCCAGTTATCATGACATCTGTGAAATCGCTTTAACACTGTTATGAAAGCCTTATGATGAAGGATTCAAGCCAGGGAGTTTAACCATGCTTTTCTTCTCTCCTGTCCCATCAGTCCATCCATGAGGCGGTGGCCCTCGTGCAGCGTTTCCCTTTCTCCTCGTCCCTCCAGCGGATGAGTGTGGTGACGGTGAATCCTGAGGGACAGTCGTCCCTCGCCTTTATCAAAGGGGCCCCAGAGATGGTGGCCAGCCTCTGCCTGAGAGAAAGCGGTATGGAAGAAAGAGGGAGACAGAGTGAAGAGAGCTATGAATTGAAATAGATATTTCACAGAAAGAATAAGTTGCTGTAAGATTAGCATTGGCACTGGTTTGTGATGTAATTGTGTTTTAAGTCTGTCTTTTTTTGGTTATTGTTTACTTCTACTGTCTTTTAACCCGTGACTTGCAGTGCCTGCACAATTCTCAAACACCCTGCGTACTTTCGCAAGTGACGGCTTCAGGGTGCTAGCTCTCGGCTACAAAACACTGTATGGGCAGACTGACTTGAGCACCATTGAACGGTAGGATATTTTTATGAAGAAATCAAATGCGGTTATGTCCCTTCTAGCTACTACCCAAGTCCTCAATGAATTCTTCTAAACCTGTGCCTATAGCTCCGCGGGTGAACTATCACGTTAGTAGGTGTTGATGGAGCTGTGTTGGTGTCCACAGGGGAGAGGTAGAGAGAGACATGCAGTTCCTGGGTCTGCTGGTGATGAAGAATCTGGTCAAGCCGGAGAGTGCGGAGGTCATCACTACCCTCAGATTGGCACATCTTCGTACCGTCATGGTCACTGGTATGAAACATAATTTGACTATTATAAATATCAGTCATGGCCATAGAGGACTGCAGTGTACAGGATTTTTTCCCCCCCAGGAGGGTTAGTGCTGGTGTCGTGACGTTGTATTAGTTAATGTGACGACTGTTGTTGATCGAATGATTACAAGTTTCTAATTGTGTGATTATCTGAATCAAGCAATTATTAACTCATTAACCTGGGGCACCATGGGAAAACTAGTTTTTATTGAGTTTCTATTTCCCAGATTAAATCAAAGAATATCAGAATATCGATTTTACAACAGCCGCTAATTAACCAGTTACCTCTACCAATCTCGTTCTGAACGTCGTATAGCCCGTGAATCTGCACGGACCCAGGTCTCACCAATGAGTTCGTACCACACCAATCTTAGTGTAATATTTATTTACTAAAAAGCTAAAATGATGATAAAAGATACACATAGACAAAACACATTATAGGCTATTGGTTAGAACTTAGTATAACGGGCCAACACACTATGGCGCTTGTTACCCAAAATGGGGATTTCAAAGAGAGAGAGATTTTTTTTTGAATTTGTCAGCTATGCTTATTCTAACCCTAGCCTTGCCCCAAACTGTCGCTCTTATGGGTCAGAATATAATGATGTAATTACGTGCGGTAGACCTCCGAGGATGCTCTGCGTGGACCGTTAAGGGGACCGTTCAGCTGCTCGATGACGCACTTCTACTGTGCACCTCTCTGATCGTCCTCCCGATGTCAGTGTCCTTTTGGCTTAGGAGTCTGTTCCCTCACCCTTGCTATGGAAGGGGTCTTCTGAGGACAGACAGCTCTGTAGCTCAGAGCTCACAGCATAGGAATGAAACCTTTTAGATACCATGATTCGATGGGAGATGGAGTCTAGGTGGTTTGACTTGAATTCACCCGCTTAGACACAGCTACTCATCCGTAGCTTGGGTAGAAAAGGATATCTTTGTCTTCAAACTTGTGTTGCGTTCTGGGTTTGTTGACTTTTTAGACCTTGGCTGCAGCTTGGGTCACGTAGTCTTCTCTGTGAATTCTTTACTCACAGGTTTTTTACCCTTGGGTCAGAAGTGGGCGTAACCGCCTTTAGGGCAATTCTCTGGGCGTACCAAGTTAATGAGGGCAAGTTCTAGATTTCACTCAAATCCAATTTTAGACAACTAACTTAACATTTCATCTTTACCAAAACATTCCCTTTGATTTGGACATTTTCCACACAACGTACAATGTATAAACATCAAACATATACTAGGAAAACTCTTCACGTTTCAATGTTTTCGTAATAACGTCATCTATTAACCTTTAATAACAAAAATGACATACATTTTCATATTCCATCTATCGTCATGACCACCATTGTGGCTGACGGAAACCATTGTTCCAAAGTCCCTTTATTTCATGTTTAATGTTCTGAGGCTGGTTCTCCATAGTAACAGGACAAAGGAATTTGTCTGTGGCTTGAGATTTATCAGGGGTTTGAGGGGTCATAAAACCCCCCACATCTTCAGACCCCTAGATCTCTCCTCCTCTGCTGGGGTTGAGAGATAATCTGTAGGGTTGTGGTCTCCTGTAATCTGAGTTGATCAGGACAGTCATGACACTGGGCTAGAACAAAACATGCACATGCTATGGCCCTCCAGAGCAACCCACTCTAAGGCATACACTCTTAAGTCCAATCCTCTCACTCAAAAATATTACAGTATGTCCCACAGCAGGCCATCTAGTCTAAGTATTTCCTTTCCTACTTCACAGGTGACAACGTTCTGACTGCAGTCAATGTGGCTCGAACCTGTGGGATGTTGGGCTCAAACGAGAGGGTGATTTTTGTTCACGCCACCCCCCAGACGGCCCAGTCTCTGCCCTCACTGCGCTTCCACCTGGGGGAAGGAGGGACGGAGGACACAGCTACACCGAGCTCCATAGACATGTACACTCAGGTTTGTCTTTACCTCATGCTAGGGCGATTCGTAACTTCCACTTAAGTCAAAATTTCACTTGGTCATTCATAAGGCTGTTACGGTGACCGTATTACCGCCACACCAGCGGTCACGAGTCATGATGACATTCAAATTCCATGTGACCACTGAGTCACGATAATTAGGCCTCTGATAGTCATTAGTAGCCTACCAAACTTTCTAACTGCCTGGCACTCAGCACTCTATTGTCCCTTTAATCACTCTGACATCAATACAAATGTAATCAAAAACTTATTGAGAGCCCATGAGCTCTTGTTGTGCAACATTTCTATAGGCTATGCAATTGCATGAGAAAACAGAGTGATGGCCTCTATTAAAAATATGAGGATCCCATAAGCTTTCTATAAGTTAGGCCTACTATATTTATTTCTAAACTTTCCTAATATTAAGCACATTGCTTATCTTTACAACAGGAGTATAGCCTATCTGGCTGGCATAAAAATTAACCACGGGGAAAGCATCCTCCATTTGCTATTTAAGTGCAGAGATGACATGTATTTTTTGCCCCTGTTTTGAAACAGGTGCATGATAATCGTCCATTCGAAATCAAAATGAATTTCACACACATTATTTAGTATGTGTAAAGATGAGATAAAATCAAAAATAATCTAATGAGTAACAATATTGGCCTATCACTTATATATATATATCACTTGGGAAATATGCCCAGTTTAAGGCAAGAAACAGGCATAACTATTTTTTTTACTTTTACAAATCATCATTGCACACCTTATGTTGCCTGGCCTATACGTTTTGATTAGGTTTGTATCACAACTAAAGTGACCAAATAACTTCTTAAAATGAAACACATTAATCGGCTTTACAATGTGTGTAGAGCCTTAACTGGCATACATACGCAGCATGTGAGTTTCAAGTTTGGGGAAGATTATTTTCACCATAAAAATGCACTACCTAATTGAACATTTGCGCTTATAGCCTACTGCCGTGTCCACATTGCTGTGCTTGTAATGTGATTGAAATGGCCTAATAGTTTATCAACATTTTGAGCTAAATGTTCTGAATTGTTGTGTCAGGCTCATTGCTTAAAATAGTTTTTTTTATGCTAGTGGTTGTATTAATTTGGGATCCATCTCATCCTACAACTGTCCCAGACTATGTTTGGAATATTTATTTCTCGCACAGAATAGAATTTGTCAACTTTTGTACAATGGAGGATAGTAGATTGACATAGGCTAATGCTTTTGCTGTTCATTAGGCCTACTCATCTTGTGGGCTGACAAAAAAATAAATGTGGACAGTTCTTCCAATATCTTCAATATGCACCTCGGAATTGGATAGGTTTCCTTCCCGATGTGTCAGGCTTCACTTGTAGCCTGTGAGAAAGATCCAATCATGTGAGTTAGAGGTGCTTCGGCACACAGTCGGGAGAAGGGAATTATTATATTCAGCCCAAGGGCACAATGGCCACTGGCCGTAAAAGGCATGGCTTTTCTTAGTGGGCATTACCGGAAGGTTGCAAGTTCAAACCCCGGAGCTGACAAGGTACAAATCTGTCGTTCTGCCCCTGAACAGGCAGTTAACCCACTGTTCCTAGGCTGTCATTGAAAATAAGAATTTGTTCTTAACTGACTTGCCTGGTTAAATAAAGGTAAAATAAAAAAACAAAACAATTAAAGAACAAATTCTTATTTAGAATGACAGCCTACCCTGGCCAAACCTTAACCTGGATGACGCTGGGCCAATTGTGCGCCACCCTATGAGACTCCCAATCACGGTTGGTTGTGATACAGCCTGTAATCGAACCAGGGTCTGTAGTGATAACTCTAGCACTGAGATGCAGTGTCTTAGACCGCTGCGCCACTCGGGAGCCCAAAGGGGATGCAGCCGGGAAATTCGAGGCATTATCAAGTGCTTTTAAAATTGTGAATGGGAGACTGATGAAGTGTGTACAGCCTGCGCATAAACAAAAGGCAGAGCTCATGCCTTTTATGCAACTTTTGTCAAATGATCATTAGTTGCATCATGCAGCCTTAGAATGTGTTAAAAAATCATAACATATAGGACAATATTTGTATCACAACTAAAGTTACATAAATAACTAAATTAAGCATATAGGAGTGCCTGTTTCTCTCCCTCAAATCATTTGGAGAATATCCTTTCTATTTTATTCAGCTATGTTCAGTTGTTTTCTTCGACTACAAAATAATGCCACGGAATTCTAAGCAAATCTTGTCTGCTAAAGGAACCAGTGTAGCCATAGCCAAATCAGGGCTTAACATAAGGACAACTTAGAGTATGATATTCTGTTCTTCTGAAATAGACTACATTTTCTTCATAACATGTTTCTTTAGACCTATTTAAAATAAGTCATGGATGTATTGTAATGGTGTAGGCTGTATTACATGGATTTATTAGACTTTTTAAAATGTAAATGTTCCAAAGGTCTGCATCAGTGGCGTGTAGGCTGTGCGTGGAAGCCAGGAGATACTAAATGTGTTTATGTTAATTAACGGTCAATTACAGTGAGACCGGCAGTTATTTGCTTGACATTCACCAGCTGACAAAATTTCATGACCGCCACAAGTCTAGTCATGCATTGATGTCAATGGGAGACTAAGTGAAACATTTTAAGAAGTGGAAGTTAAGATCCACCCCACTGTTCTTTCATGTTATAATTTTATTTTGAGACAGACCTATGCCTTGTGCCATACCTATTACGAAAGGTACTGTTTGTAATACTCCAGTTCATCGCCCCTTGCTTTCTCAGGGTCTGTACCAGGGTGTTATCAACTATCACCTGGCCATCAATGGAAAGTCCTTCTCCGCGCTGTGTGACCACTTCCCTGAGTATCTGCCAAAGGTGAGGCCACCTTCCCATTGTTCACTCAACTCAACAGCCACCCAGTTAGCTGAATAGTTTTAACACATACTGGGGAAATGGTTCTGAATGGTCAGTTATTGTGTAGAATAGACAATGCATTATGTGTGCGTTGTGTTTTCAGGTGTTGATGCGGGGAACGGTCTACGCACGGATGGCCCCTGAACAGAAGACTCAGCTGGTCACAGAGCTGCAGAAACTGAAGTAAGAGAGGGGGAGCAGAGGTGGAAAGAACAGAGGAAACCAGTCAGGGAAGAAGAGACCAGCCTAGAATGAGAGAGATGGAGGGTAGAGTCATGCATAGGGAAAAGGAGGAAGACACAAAGGAACTCAGTAGCAAATTAAGGTACATGAAAGGATAGATGGACAGACAGGCAGATTCTTCCATTGATTGGCTGTCTTCGGCACAGCTCGGTAGTGTGAAAAGGGAACAGTCCTAAGTTTTCACCCTCTCTCCCTTAATGTGCAGCTACCGTGTGGGCATGTGCGGAGACGGGGCCAACGACTGCGGAGCCCTAAGGGCCGCAGACGTAGGCGTGTCTCTGTCAGAGGCAGAGGCATCCGTGGCCTCTCCCTTCACCTCCAAGTCAGACAACATCAGCTGTGTGCCTCTACTCATCCGGTAAGGACACCACACTCTGTTCAAGAGTAGCCTGACATCCAACAGTAATGAGTACTGTAATGTCAAAGGAAAAATAATATGTGCCATTGTCATTCTTTTTAACAAGGGTGATTCTTCCTCTGTCTCACAGGGAGGGCCGGTGTTCTCTGGTGACATCATTCAGTCTCTTCAAGTACATGGCCTTGTACAGTCTCATCCAGTTCTCCTCTGTGCTCATCCTCTACACTGTGAGTTCTGCCAAGCTTATAGTGTTTCTTTACCCCTGGAAAGAAAGACAGGAGATATGCCAGATAATGTGTGCAGTAGTTTGGAGGGGTTCATTGTGCATACTTTCTCATGTTTCATCGCTTTAGAAAAAACATGCTATAGTCTTTTAAACTTAATTATTGTATGTACAGTTGAAGTCAGAAGTTTACATACACTTAGGTTGGAGTCATTAAAATTTGTATTTCAACCACTCCACAAATTTCTTGTTAATTAACAAACTATAGTTTTGGCAAGTCGGTTAGGACATCTACTTTGTGCATGACACAAGTCATTTTTCCAACAATTATATACAGACAGATTATTTCACTTGTAATTCACTGTATCACAATTCCAGTGGGTCAGAAGTTTACATACACCAAGTTGACTGTGCCTTTAAACAGCGTGGAATATTCCAGAAAATTATGTCATGGCTTTAGAAGCTTCTGATAGGCTAATTGACATAATTTGAGTCAATTGGAGGTGTACCTGTGGATGAATTTCAAGGCCTACCTTCAAACTCGGTGCCTCTTTGCTTGACATCATGGGAAAATCTAAAGAAATCAGCCAAGACCTCAGAAAAAAATGTGTAGACCTCCACAAGTCTGGTTCATCCTTGGGAACAATTTCCAAACGCCTGAAGGTACCACGTTCATCTGTACAAACAATAGTGCGCGAGTATAAACACCATGGGACCATGCAGCTGTCATACCGTTCAGGAAGGAGACACATTTTGTCTCCTAGAGATGAACGTACTTTGGTGCAAAAAGTGCAAATCAATCCCAGAACAACAGCAAAGGACCTTGTGAAGATGCTGGAAGAAATAGGTACAAAAGTACCTATATCCACAGTAAAACGAGTCCTATGTTGACATAACCTGAAAGGACGCTCAGCAAGGAAGAAGCCACTGCTCCAAAACCGCTATTAAAAAATCCAGACTACTGTTTGCAACTGCACATGGGGACATAGATCATACTTTTTGGAGAAATGTCCTCTGGTCTGATGAAACAAAAATAGAACTGTTTGGCCATAATGACCATCATTATGTTTGTAGGAAAAGGGGGGATGCTTGCAAGCCGAAGAACACCATCCCAACCGTGAAGCACTGGGGTGGCAGCATCATGTTGTGGGGGTGCTTTGCTACAGAAGAGACTGGTGCACTTCACAAAATAGATGGCATCTTGAGGAAAGAAAATTATATGGATATATTGAAGCATCATCTCAAGACATTAGTCAGGAAGTTAAAGCTTGGGTCTTCCAAATGGACAATGACCCCAAGCATACTTCCAAAGTTGTGGCAAAATGGCTTAAGGACAACAAAGTCAAGGTATTGGAGTGGCCATCACAAAGCCCTGACCTCAATCGCATAGAACATTTGTGGGCAGAACTGAAAAAGCGTGTGCGAACAAGGAGCCCTACAACTCTGACTCATTTACACCAGCTCTGTCAGGAGGAATGGGCCAAAATTCACCCAACTTATTGTGGGAAACTTGTGTAAGGCTACCTGAAACGTTTGACCAAGTTCAACAATTTAAAGGCAATGCTACCAAATACTAATTGAGTGTATGTAAACTTCTGACCCAATGGGGATGTGATGAAAGAAATAAAAGCTGAAATAAATCACTCTACTATTTTTCTGACATTTCACATTCTTAAAATAAAGTGGTGATCATAATAAAGTGGTGATCCAAATTTTTACTCTGATTAAATGTCAGGAATTGTGAGAAACTGAGTTTAATCTATTTGGCTAAGGTGTATGTAAACTTCCGACTTCAACTGTATCTAACAGGCACAACATTTGTCTGGATCTGTAGAATGCCTTGGAATGTTATTATACCCTCCCCCACCTATAGCATGTGTTGATTCTATTTTGTGTACCCCATTCAGGAGAAGACTAACCTGGGCGACCTGCAGTTCCTGTTCTTTGACATGGTCCTGGTGACGCTGCTGGCTATCGTCATGGGGAAAGGGGGCCCAAGCACAGAGCTGCACCCCCAGCGGCCCCCAGCCAGCTTGCTGGCGCTGCCAGTCCTGGCTAGCCTGACGCTGCACACCCTGCTTCTCATCCTGGGCCAGGTGTCTGCTCTGCTGATCACCACCTCCCAGGACTGGTAAGAACCATTTATGAATAGTGATTATGATCAGCTAGATTTGTATAGCACCTTTTAATACTGTATAATATTTAGGGCTGTCCCCGACAAAAAAAAAAAAAAAAAATGTTAGTCGACCGAGAGCCATCTGTTCGATTGGTCGACATTTTAAAACGTGTATTTTTCCATATTTAGACACAGCCTATGTTTGAATGAATCAACTATATGTAGGTTACTGAGCTTGTTAAGACACAAATTACTAAAGAGGGCGCCAGAGATCAATATAGCCTAACCAGAAGAAAAATAACCTGTTCCCGGCCATCCTCCCACTTGCAGCCCGCAGGTAGAACATTTTAAATCACATTGGCTACGCATGGCCTTGTCTGCAAGAAACCTAAAACATTGTATCAACTATTGTATTAATTTGGTCTGGTGGGAAGCTTGTGCTAGCAAACTTGCAACATTGTAGAAAATATTCTGGGCCCTTAGTTTCCAGCGCCAATGAGCTCCGGACAGACAATGCAGTAGGCATTTTAGCACAAGGGATAAGAAGTAATCCGGTATGCCTATTTTATGACATTTCCACCAGATCACAGCACAACTTTTTCCCCCCTTTTATGCTGAGTGGTATTCGAAAGGGAGAGTTGGAAAGATTTTTCAAATAGGCGATGTTGAGGAACTATTGTCAACAGGGCCGGCAAAAATCTGCCACCCCCCCAATAGGTTTGGCGTTGGGCCAATTTATTTCTCAGATAAAAGTCGGAGGAACAGAAAATAATAGCAGCCCAATTAATAGGCCTATGCTACAAATTAAACACAATTTTTAACACATCTGGTTAGTAGGCTATATAATCAGTTCAATGTCAATAACATAGCCTAATATCTTCAATCTGATTACATTGATAAAATCACCAATGCCCTGGATGTTCTGCCGCCCTAGGCGAGACCAAAATAATTACATCTTAGACATCCCTATGAATCTAAGCATGGCACCTTTCTACCCAGACAGAGGCTGTACTGACACAGAAAACTGTAAGATTCAACTGCTGGCTACTCATCCGTTGTATAACCCAACAACACAAGTGCTTCCCTTAAAGCTGCCTGGGTTTAAACAAACATCTTCTCTTTTCAGAAAGAGAAAAGCTCAATTAACAGAATAGCAAAGTCAATTTTATTTTTCTCGTCTCCTCGAATATTATAGGCTGCAGTTTTAGCTTCAGATTGTCATAGAGAGGAATCAATATATCCCCATATGCAGAGTCACATCTTTCGCGGGCATTTTAGTGCTTGTTTCTACTATAAGGCATCTCCGAGTTAAGCATAGCTATAGAACGCTTGATATAATCTGGATACGTTTTATTTTATTTCAACAGTATTTGGCTATACAGACATCTATGAATAGGATAATTGTGTCTGTCAAACAGGAAGGCTTACCACTTATTTTTTGGAAGAGGAAGAAATAAGCTCCAATTATATATGCAATTCTATGTTTATGCCCATAAAAATGTTTGGTGCATGCGAGCACATATAGGAGGTCCCTTACCAGGCAGAAGATCATTTTACTTTAACCTCTGCATTGGGGAGTTACAATGTTGCTATCACTATGCAACCTACTACCTATAGTAGGAAACCGAGTTTCTTCATAATAATATCCCACCTGTTATCTTGGCACGACCCCATAATTGTTAAAATTACAATAAAAAATAACACTTTTATATAACATATTTAACATACAGTTGAAGTCGGAAGTTTACATACACCTTAGCCAAATACATTTAAACTCAGTTTTTCACAATTCCTGACATTTAATCCTTGTGAAAATTCCCTGTCTTAGGTCAGTTAGGATCACCACTTTATTGTAAGAATGTGAAATGTCAGAATAATAGTAGAGAGAATTATTTCAGCTTTTATTTATTTCATTACATTCCCAGTGGGTCAAAAGTTGACATACATTCAATTAGTATTTGGTAGCATTGCCTTTTTTAAAATGTTTTACTTGGGTCAAATGTTTAGGGTAGCCTTCCAAAACCTTCCCACAATAAGTTGGGTGCATTTTGGCCCATTCCTCCTGACAGAGCTGGTGTAACTGAGTCAGGTTTGTAGGCCTCCTTGTTCGCACACGCTTTTTCAGTTCTGCTTTTCTATAGGATTGAGGTCAGGGCTTTGTGATGGTCACTCCAATACCTTGACTTTGTTGTCCTTAAGCCATTTTGCTACAACTTTGGAAGTATGCTTGGGGTCATTGTCCATTTAGAAGACCCATTTGTGACTGAGCTGTAACTTCCTGACTGATGTCTTGAAATGTTGCTTCAATATATCCACATAATTTTCACTTCTCATGATGCCATCTATTTTGTGAAGTGCACCGGTCCCTCCTGCAGCAAAGCATCCCCACAACATGATACTGCCACCCCAGTGCTTCACGGTTGGGATGGTGTTCTATGATCTTTGTCCCCATGTGCAGTTACAAACCGTAGTCTGGCTTTTTAATGGTGGTTTTGGAGCAGTGGTTTCTTCCTTGCTGAGTGGCCTTTCAGGTTATGTTGAAATAGGACTCATTTTACTGTGGATATAGATACTTTTGTACCTGTTTCCTCCAGCATCTTCACAAGGCCCAACTCTAGGAGACAGAACGCGTCTCCTTCCTGAGCAGCATGATGGTTGCGTGGTCCCATGGTGTTTATACTTGCGTACTATTGTTCGTACAGATGAATGTGGTACCTTCAGGCTTTTGGAAATTGCTCCCAAAGATGAACCAGACTTGTGGAGGTCTACAATTTTTTTGATTTTCCGATGATGTCAAGCAAAGAGGCACTGAGTTTGAAGGTAGGCCTTGAAATACATCCACAGGTACACCTCCAATTGACTCAAATTATGTCAATTAGTCTATCAGAAGCTTCTAAAGACATGACATTTTCTGGAATTTTCCAAGCTGTTTAAAGGCACAGTCAACTTGGTGTATGTAAACGTCTGACCCACTGGAATTGTGATACAGTGAGTTATAAGCTAAATAATCTGTCTGTAAACAGTTGTTGGAAAAACTACTTGTGTCATGCACAAAGTAGATGTCCTAAGTGACATGCCAAAACTATAGTTTGTTAACAAGAAATGTGTGGACTGATTGAAAAACAAGTTTTAATGACTCCAACCTAAGTATATGTAATCTTCCGACTTCAACATTATATATTTTAATATTCCTGTAGAACTGTAAAACAGAGTAAGATCATTTGAGCTTTGGAAACAAGTGCTTTCATAAATGCATGGTGGGCGTTATTTCGCTGGAGCAGGGTAATATAAGCTTTATGTCATTGACCCAGCCTTAACGAATTTAGTTTATTTACATATCGAATTTGATTGTCCAACATCAGTTTCAGCATTTATTTATTTTGCCTCCGCTTATATTGGCCTCTTTCCTCTGCTGTGGTGCTGCATTGCAGTCAGTGATGTTTTTTCTCGGTAGCTGTCCATAGTCCTGAAGTCAAATCATCAGAGTTTGCTTAGACACCAGCCTGATCTCCTGCTCCTTCTACCCCTGGAAACTATCTAGGTGGTCATGCAACTTCTCATGCGAGTTGAGGAGGCGGAAAGCTTCTTCCAGTCCCTGGTTCCATCCCTGACCAGCGTAGATCTCCGTGAATGGCCGGGCCTTTTTAGGCTTGTCATTCTCCACACTGGTGGATGTACATTGCTGTACACTGATACATTTCACCAGCGAATTTCTTTGGTTTAGAGATTGTGCCTCTTTTCTCATTTTTAATTTTATTTTTATTTGCTTCCTGATAGTTTTTGTCTCTTACACATGGTAGCAAATAGTTTAAAATCTCTATAGATTACTTTTAGCTAAAATTATATCCACTAGTAGTATCTAGCTAACATTAACAGGCTAGGTTATGCTACTGCCTTAATCACTAATTGTTTGTCACACACAACACCCCCCCCAAAAATACAATAATTTAATTGGCAGATTCATTTTTAATATTTCACAATTGTATAATCCCATATAACATACACGTCACCATAGCTACCAATGATAGTGGGAGTGAACTTCTGGAGAAGCGGGAATGGGGTGGGGATGGGAACTGCAGCAACGCTATGTTGGTGGCTGGGGTGCTGCGGGCGGTGTAGCAGCCGATCAGGGGCGCCGGAGGGTGGCAGCCAATTGTCAAAATTCCACCCCAAATTCAAGTGCCGCCATAGGTGGCCGCCTAATGGGAGGGCCGGCCCTGATTGTCATTATCAATGGATGTAAAAACAGACTTTGTTTACTTGCTGTTTGATGCAAAGAGAAAAATACTTTGAGAAGCTCCACAGTGATGGTGAGTTAAGAAAATCAGAAATAGTATCAGATCCCCAAATGAGTACATTTTACAGGCCTACATTTGCACTCAGGCCAGGTAGATTAGTCCTACTTCTATATGCGTAATCAGTTGCGTGTCCTTACTCAAGATTGACAAGAGCACCCCAAACAAAAGTCAATTAATAAATTCACAAATGGAATGAAATAAACAAACTTTTCTCACAAGTGTAACCAAGGTTGTGCACTCTGCAAACAACGTGCCCACTCCGACAATGGCAACGGTAAGACTGTAATAATAATATATTGAATGCATTAACAGAAATAAACCAAACAAACATTGTAGATTAGGAATTACCGGTAAATGTTCTACTGGTGATACTGGTGTCATCACCCGCAGCCTCCGCAATAGATTCTGACAGGCGTGAATCAGACAGTTGTTGTCTCAGTGCCATAATTGTTTTTATAAACATTTGCCACTACTCGACTAAAAACAATCTTTATCGACCAAGAACCAAACAATTAAACAATCAACCAGTCGACTAAATGTGGTCAGCCCTAATAATATTAGTAATTAGTGATGGGGGATCAAAACAGGATCTCAATGTAATTTTTGCCGATTTAAAAAAAATATATATATGATACTGACTCCACTTATCGATTCTAAAAATAAAATATTTGTTTTAATAATTGGTTGGTAGTTAACGTTAGCTACCTCTAGTTTAGTCGGCTGTACCTGCTCCAAAACTCGTCCTATAGCTTGTTCTCTGTGTTATTATTAAATGGTGAGCCAACATGTTTTTAGCACTTATTTCCATGGCTGGAAATATTTTTTAAACAGTTTTTTTCATGGCTCTCTCTTGTCCATCTGAAGCAGACATAGTGTGCAATATGTTTGGAACATAGAATCCCAATAAAATCCTAATACATATTGTATCAGCACCGAAGTATTGTGATGTCCCTGACAATTCCCAGCCCTATTCTTAATGACACAGGATAATGTTCTGATGTTTTGAGGAGGGGGAATTAAGGAGTTCTCATTGGAATAGATCCTTGAGAAGGACCAAAGGAATAATAAGAAGGGTTTTGGGTGTGACTCAGTCACATTGAGGTTTAAAATTATGTATCAAAAGCACAACAGCTCAATTACTTTCAACAAATGCAGTGCATTGTGGGAGAATGTCTAGGTAAATTAATATGAATTATTCCTCTCTTCATCCATCCTTTCAGGTTTGTTCCTCTCAATTCAACAATGTCAGGAGCAGCAAACCTGCCCAACCTTGAGGACACCAGTGTGTTTGACCTGTCAGGGTACCAGTACATCATCATGGCGGTGGTGGTGACTAAAGGATACCCCTACAAGAGACCTCTGTACTACAACGGTGAGGCACCAACCAAGGTGCTCCAGACATATCACATCATTCTTTGTGGGGTTTGGTAATGCTGTATGAACGTGCCTTGCAAATCAAAGCCACAAAAAAAGCACCAGTTGCTGGGTCTCCTTTCCCCTCCTTGACGTTCATTCAGTGTGCTGTAATGGATAGTTTACTTGATTGGTCAATTTAAAAAGTGGTTTTAAATCCACTTAACCAATGTTGAGGTACTTAACCATCTGACACTTAGATTTGAGTGAACTATCCCTTTAAGCAGTAAACTCTGATAATCACAGTAGCTGCCAAGGTCTCTTACATGATGCCCATCTTTTCTCTCTCTCCTAACAGTGGTTTTTGTGTGTGTACTGCTGGTCTTGTTCGCTCTGATGAGTTGGCTGGTGCTAGCTCCCGTGCCTTTCCTGCGCAAGCTGCTGAAGCTTTACTACATCCCTGATATGAACTTCAAAATCCTGCTGGTGGCCCTGGCCGCACTCAACTTTGTCTTCTGCTTCCTATTGGAGGTAATGTATAGAATCAACTATATATGCATTGAGCTTGTCTGATGCTTTAAGCATTCTGTTTGATGAAGTAAGACGCAAATGACCCAGCAACATTAAGGAAGTTATATACAATTTAAAATACGACATGACATTACATTTTTGTATTTATTAGGGATCCCCATTAGCTACTCTTCCAGGGGTCCAAACACATTAAGGCACTTACATCATATAACATTATTACACCATTACATATCTACAATGTATGTGTGTGTAGAGAGTGTGCTAGTGCTTGTGTGCGTATGCGTGTGTCCGTACCTGTGTGTATCTTCACAGTCCCCGTTGTTCCATAAGTTGTATTTTTACCTGTTTAAAAAAAGAAAATCTGATTCTACTGCTTGCATCAGTAACCTGATGTGGAATAGAGTTCCATGTAGCCATGGCTCTATGTAGTACTGTGTGCCCCCCATAGTCTGTTCTGGACTTGGGGATTGTGAAGAGACCTTTGGTGGCATGTCTTGTGTGGTATGCATGGGTGTCCGAGCTGTGTGGTAGTAGTTTAAACAAACAGCTCAGTACATTCAGCTTGTCAACACGTCTTACAAAAACAAGTAGTGACGAAGTCAATCTCTCTTCCACTTTGAGTCATGATAGATTGACATGCGTATTATTAATGTTAGCTCCCTGTGTACTTTTCCTAAGTCCCTCTTTGTGGCACCTGACCACACTACTAAACAGTAGTCCAGGTTTGACAAAATTAGGGCCTGTAGGACCTGCCTTGTTTATAGTGTTGTTAAGAAGGCAGAGCAGCGCTTTATTATGGACAGACTTCTCCACATCTAAGATACTGTTGTATCAATATGTTTTGACCATGACAGTTTACAATCTAGGGTTACTCCAAGCAGTTTAGTCACCTCAACTTCCTAAATTACCACTTATTGTAAGATTTAGGTTTTAGTGAATGATTTGTCCCAAATACAATGCTTTTATTTGGAAATATTTAGGAAAAATGTATTCCTTGCCACCCATTCTGAAACTTTTTGTTTGTTCAGCTTTTTGTTAAATGTTGCCGTGATTTCACTCTGTAGTAGCTGACGTGTATAGTGTTGAGTCAACCGCATACATAGACACACTGGCTTTACTCAAGGCCAGTTGCATGTCATTAGTAAAGATTGAAAAAAGTAAGGGACCTGATTCTACCAGGATTATGTTGGAGATGCTTCCATTAAAGAATGCCCTCTGTGTTCTGTTAGACTGTTAACTCTTTAACTCTTTATCCACAATATAGCAGGGGGTGTAAAGCCATAAAACATATGCTTTTCCATCAGCAGACTATGATCGATAATGTCAAAAGCCGCAAATAAGCTCCCTCAATCTTTCTCTCAGCCAATCATCAGTCATTTGTGTAAGCGCTGTGCTTGTTGAGTGTCCTCCCTATAAGCGTGCTGAAAGTCTGTTGTCAATTTGTTTGTCCACTCCAGGCCTTAGGACACACTTTCTTATAGGCTTAGATTGAAGATATGGCAAATAGGAGTGGCAATATCAGCCGCTATTATCCTCTGTAATTTCCCATCCAAGTTGTTAGATCCCAGTGGCTTGTCGTTGTTGATAGATAAACAATAATTTAACTTCTTCCACACTCACTTTATGGAGTTCAAAATTACAATGCTTGTCTTTTTCATAATTTGATCAGTTATACTTGGCCCCCCCAAAAATGAAATGCTAATTTGGCTATCATAAAGAACTACAAATGCCTGGTCTGGACGAGACTGCCGGATCGAGGAAAATGTAAGAATCTCTGGATTAACTATCTAATGTTACCTAAATGTAGTAATGAATACATTGGCAAAATGTCTTTAAATTGACAATTCTGTGAATGGTCTTGTGCAAGTTATGTATTTTTGTTTACTTTGATGCTCATTATCATTTTGGAATCTATTTTTATTTTTTACCTTTATTTAACTAGGCAAGTCAGTTAAGAACAAATTCTTATTTCAATGACGGCCTAGGAACTGCCTGTTCAGGGGCAGAACGACAGATTTGTACCTTGTCAGCTCGGGGGTTTGAACTTGCAACCTTCCGGTTACTAGTCCAACACTCTAACCACTAGGCTACCCCAATGTAAATAGAGCCAAATATATTGACATAATTCGATAGACACTGCCACGGTGAGCCTACATGAAACACTGCCCTTATTTTCAGTCTTTCTAAAAAATCCTCTATGGGGGAAAAAGCAATTAGAACCATTTCCCTGTTTGACAGCTAGGTTTTATGGGTATTATGACACACACCTCCACTGTGGGGCTCTATAGGCTAAACAAGGAGTCAGCAAAGATTTTTCTCATGTGAAATGTCAATTTCTCTTGCCAGTTATGGTTTTCATATGCACAGTTTAATTTAAATGTATAATGTCTTCGCATCTTAAAATCATTGTCATGTGGTTATCCAAATCTAAATGAAAATTATAAACCTAAAAAGTAACTTCTATTGCCAACTATGTAAAAATTGCCTATAAAGCAAACAAATACGATCATTGCAACCTGCAATTATAAAATATCCTGATAAAAATAAATATCCTGATAAAAATAAATATCCTATAAATCACATTGGCTATGCATGGCCCTGTCTGCAATGAACTTGAAACGTTGTTTCAACTATTTTGGGCCGAAGGATCAGAGAATTACATTTTTCTCTTTCACGCTGAGTGGTTATCAAAAAGGAGAGAACTGTAAAGATTTTTCAAATACATTGAGTAACTATTGTCATTCTCAATGGATGTAAAAATGGACTTTGTTTGCTTGCCGTTTGAGGTAAAGAAAACATTAGCCTACTTTGAAAAGCTCCACAGCTCATTAGTGGTAGTGCGTTAAGCCAATCAAAAATACAATCAGATCCCCAAATGGAAACATTTATATGCATACATTTGCGAGCATATAGGCCTACTTCTACCTGATTGTGAACATCCTTACTCAACATTGACAGGAGCACTCCAAACAAAGACTGACTAAGTTTACTTGTTTCTCAAAAGTGTAGCATAGGTTGTGTGCTCTGCTAACAATATAATAATATATTGAATGCATTAACAGAAATTACCGTAGACAAACAAACAGATTAGGAATTAACGGTAAATATACTACTGGTGATATGTAATGGGGAATTGATAGATGCAAACAATTCACACAACGATGTTATGAAACAATGAATGTACACATATTGTTGGGGGAGAGCGCATTCTGGAGAGAGAGGTGCATTGTGCATTTTAGCCACACTACACTTCTTCTTGTACTGTGCCATCCCCGTGGCCTCCACAATGGATTAAATACAATTTATGCTTGAGACGTAAATATGGTTGGTGGCTTCGTTTGGAGGGTGTGATGCAATTGCGGAACCTCTGGAGGCCAAATGAAGGCGGAGGGCTCCTTATAGCCCCGCATTGACATGATTGGTTGATGGTAGGTGTGGTGCGGGAGGTCCTGTATGAACACAAACTCACTTCTTTGACAATAGCTCTACTCCGCGATGTGCAAAATGTATGTTTGCTCAGACTTCTGCGGAGGCCTCATCACAGTAAATGCTGTACGGCCACTGCAGATGTCAAATTGACCATGCAGAGCCTTGGTCTCAGTCTCCGCTATGGATTAGTTCACTAAGATGGGTGCAAATAAGACAGGTCTCCCGTGTGCCATGAAAATATATATATTTGCTTGGTCGACTGACTAGTCGACTATTTGGGTTCAGCCCTAATTATTATCGTAGCAAATCCACTGTGGTCAGATTATGTGATATAGCCTGACCAGATACTGTATGTTGCATGAATTCACAATGAAAATGCAATGAAGTAGAAAAAATGTATATTATTACTCACAATTTCACACATTTTCCCCATTCTACGCTTGACAAATAGTTCCCTTATTCCACCACTTGGCACTGTGCCTACGCATGGCTGTGCGTGAAATGTATGCACTCAAGCAAATGTTCATATTGATAAATCACATTTTGTGTGGAAATGATTCCAGACATGGTTTATGCAGATTTGTGCCAACGCATGATTGATAAGAGGCCCCATATGCTTACTTTAAACTTGACCTTAAGCCAATTAAGATAAGCAGAGTAAGGTGTTTACGTGACTATTGTATAATCTGCATACTGCCATAATCAGTTTAATATAAAATTATCACTATGCATTTAAACGTACTCAATGACTGTGTGACTATATCTCCTGTAGATGCTGATAGACCGAGGTATGCTGAACTGCCTGCGTCTGCTCCGAGGGAGGCGCCAGTCCAAGAAGCAGTACAAGCGCCTAGACGTCCTCCTGTCAGACTCTCCCTCCTGGCCCCCCCTGGACCAACCACTAGTCCCGCCCCAGTGCACAGTCATTGGCCTGAGCTAGCATCAGCCTCTCCTCCCATTGCACAATATTGAGAGATTTGATTATCTGGCCCAGGTTGCCTCGGTGGGAGGAGTCTAAACCGATAGCATTCGTTTTGGAACCCTGCTGCCTCCTGTGGATGAGTCAGCCAAGTGCCCAGCTCTGTCCGATGGCGACAAAAGTGATGTAGGTGAAGTAATGAGTAGGATTCTGTGTTCACGTGTAAAAGTGATTGCTTTAGATTAACGCTTTCTGTCTTCCCAATGAAAGTTAGAAAATTCTAACATTTTATC